>NW_027638811.1:2500-133426 GCF_951394365.1 Tetrao urogallus | reverse complement strand
TTTCCCCTGAAATATGTCTTATTCTGAAAGAAATCCCGGTTTTTCCCTTCAATCTTTAGCCTCCCACCTCCAATAGTCTCCCCCAAGGTGCAAGTAGGCCACAGCACTTGGGTTCTACCTGCACCTTCCAGGGTGTCATTCTATCCATCTGACCATGGAGAAGATATGAAGTGGCATAAGGAACCTACTCCTGCACTTCAAGCACGGGTAAAAGAATTACAAGGCAAATCAACCACCAAGGTGAACTTCTCCAAAAAGGTGATTACTCCAGTTGCTGCAGACCACGGAGGTAACAAATAGAGGGAGGGACTCTGCCCCCAGCCGGGGGGGGGGAAAGCAATAATAGAGTGTATTGGACTGTGTGGATTAGATGGCCTTGCACATCAGAACCACAGAAATATAAGGCCCTGGTGGACACTGGTGCTCAGTGCACCCTAATGCCCTCAAGTCACCAAGGGACAAAATCAGTTTATATTCGTGGGGTGACTGAGCGTTCCCAAGAGCTGACTATGTTGGAGGCCAAAATCAGCCTCACTGGTAAAGACTGGCAAAAGCACCCTATTGTGACGGGCCCAGGGGCTCCATGTATACTTGGTATTGATTACTTTAAGGATCCCAAAGGTTATCGATGGGCCTTTGGAATAGCTGCTGTAGACACAGAAGGTGTTAAGCAGTTGCCTGTTTTGCCTGGCCTATCAGAATATCCGTCTATTGTGGGGTTGCTGAAAGTGGAAGAGCAACAGGTACCAATAGCTACAAAAATGGTGCACAGGTGGCAGTACCGCACCAACAGGGATTCTTTGCTCCCCATTCATAAGTTGATTTGTCAACTGGCGAGTCAGGGAGTGATTAGCAAAACTCATTCGCCTTTTAACAGCCCCATATGGCTAGTGCGTAAAGCCAGTGGAGAATGGAGGCTGATGGTAGACTACCGTGGCCTGAATGAAGTCGCACCCCCACTGAGTGCTGCTGTGCCAGATATGTTAGAACTCCAATATGAACTGGAGTCAAAAGCAGCCAAATGGTATGCCACCATTGACATTGCTAATGCCTTTTTCTCCATTTGGAGAATGCATGTTGCAAACTACGGCCTCATTGTAAGCCCACTTTATCATGTGACGTGAATGAAGAATGAGTTTACACGGGGCCCAGAGCAGCAGCAGGCTTTTGAGCAGACTAAGCAGGAGATAGCCCTTGCTGTGGCCCTGGAGCCAGTACGGATGGGACAGGATGTGAAGAACATCCTCTAATACTGCTGCTGGAGAAAAGGGTCCCACTTGGAGTTTGTGGCAAAGAGCCTCAGGAGAGACCCGAGGCCGACCCCTGGGATTCTGGAGTCGGGCGTACAGAGGGTCTGATGAGCGCTATACTCCAACTGAGAAGGAGATCTTAGCTGCATATGAGGGGGTTCGAGCTGCTTCCGAAGTAGTCGGTACTGAAACACAGCTCCTTGTGGCACCTCGACTGCCAGTGCTGAACTGGATGTCCAAGGGAAAGGTTCCCTCCACCAAATTGCTACTGATGCCACTTGGAGTAAGTGGATTGCGTAGATCACGCAGCGAGCGCGGATGGGGAACCTCAGCCGTCCAGGAATCCTAGAGGTCATCATGGATAGGAGTGAAGGTAAAAAGTTTGGAAAATCACCAGCAGAAGAAGTATCACGTGCTAAAGAGGCCCCACCATACAAGGAACTACCAGAAAATGAAAAGAAATATGCCTTGTTCACAGATGGATCGTGTGGTATTGTGGGAAAGCATCGCAGATGGAAATCTGCTGTGTGGAGACCCACACGACAAGTTGCAGAGGCCACTGAAGGGAAAGGCGAATCAAGCCAATTTGCAGAGGTAAAGGCCGTCCAGCTGGCCTTAGATGTTGCTGAGCGGGAGAGGTGGCCAATGCTCTATCTCTACACTGACTCATGGATGGTGGCAAATGCCTTATGGGTGTGCTTGCAGCAGTGGGAGCAAAATAACTGGCAAAGAAGGGGTAAACCTATTTGGGCTGCTGAACTGTGGAAATACATTGCTGCCCGAACAAAGAATGTTGTTGTAAAGGTGCGCCATGTAGATGCTCATGTGCCCAAAAGTCGGGCAACTGAAGAACAGCAAAATAACCATCAGGTAGATCGAGCTGCCAAAATTAAGGTGGCACAAATAGACCTGGACTGGCAGAACAAGGGTGAATTATTTCTGGCTCGGTGGGCCCATGAGACCTCAGGTCATCAAGGAAGAGATGCAACATACAAATGGGCTAGAGACCGAGGGGTGGACTTAACTATGGATGCCATTGCACAGCTTATCCATGATTGTGACACATGCGCCACAATTAAACAAGCCAAGGGGATGAAACTTCTCTGGGAGGAAGGGCAATGACAAAAATATAAATATGGGGAGGCATGGCAGGTTGATTATATCACCTTGCCACAACCTCGCAATGGTAAGCGTTATGTGCTCACCAGGGTGGAGGCAACCACCGGGTGGCTTGAAACATTGCAGTACCCCACGCTACAGCCCGAAACACCATATTAGGGATTGAGAAACAAGACCTGCGGCCACATGGCACCCCAGAAAGGATTGAGTCAGAAAATGGGACTCATTTCAAAGATTCTCTTGTAAACACCTGGCCCAAGATCATGATATTGAGTGGATTTATCATGTCCCCTATCATGCACCAGCCTCTGGTAAAATTGAACGCTACAATGGGTTGCTAAAAGCCATGTTGAAAGCAATGGGTGGCAAAATATTTAAGCATTGGGAGAAGCATTTGGCTGAAGCCACCTGGTTAGTCAATACTAGAGGATCAATCAATTGCGATGGTCCTGCTTGCTCCCTACATACTGTCAAGGGAGATAAGGTTCCTGTCGTACATGTAAAGAACATGTTCGGAAAGGCGGTTTGGGTCTTTCCAGCTTCTGGCAAGGGCAAACCTCTTTGTGGAACTGTTTTTGCTCAGGGACCTGGATCCACTCGGTGGGTGATGCAGAGAAACGGGGATGTTCAGTGTGTACCACAAGGGAATTTGATGCTGGGGGAGTGCAGTCAGTAATTCCATATATATAAGTTTGTGTGTGCACGTGTTTAAAGTTTGGTAATTATTGTCTGTTTGTGTATATATTAGGCATGATGTAGTGATGCAGAATAAGGGGTGGAATGTCATGGTGTTGTGATTTTGGGCTTTTGGTATTCCACATCATAACATCATGTGGGGCACTGGGACTTTATCTGTCGATGCTCGAGTCCTGGGTACCTGCCCAGAAGAGGAGAATAACTACATTCCCGGGGACCTCGCGGTCAGGGAGACGAGGTTAAACTCCTGGTCACCTGATGTACACTTTTCTCGCCCGCCCTTCATCGTGGGCGCTGCTCCCGTCTCCCTGCTGCTCAACTGGACTGCGCATCTCTCCTCAGTGTTGTGGTGAGGCCTATCCACCTTTCGGACATTCTCTCTCTCATTATGTTTGATTTATTAGCTTCAATTCTGATTATATTGTATTATAGTATGCGAATATTGGATTCCAATAATATACTTAGTAAATTAGTTTGTTTCTCCTCAGATCGGTGCCACTGTTTTAATTATTTTGGGGTCCCCTGTTTCCTTTTTTTCCGGAGGCGTGGATCAGCGGATTTCTCCGCCCCGCTCGTCAAGGAACCGGGCCGAACCAGCCCGTAAACCGTTGACACAGGGCCGTTTTATTTTATGGGTACCTGGCTCTAAATGCTCAGGGGCAGGGAGCAGAAGATTATTTTCGTTACCAATCTGGGGTCTTACCTGATGATCAGTGCCCGTAATTTGGATCCTAAGCCTATGGGGTGGCGCATGTCGTCCGCAACATTCTCAGGGCACTGGGTCTGCCGTCTCGAGGTCTTTCTTTCAGGTCCCGCAGGGTTTCATACAGTCTTGTCGTCCATCCCTGCAGGGACTGGGAGTCTGTCTTCGGGGCAGCCTTAAGAATACCGTTGTAACGTTCAGTGAGGCCTGCCCCCATTGGATTATATGGCAGGTGGAATCGCCATTCGATGTAATTTCCTTCTGCCCAGCGCTGTATCGTTGCACCAGTAAAATGAGTCCCTTGGTCGCTCTCGATGACTTGAGGTGTCCCATAGGCAGACATCAGTTTAGTGAGTGCATTGATGGTATATGCCTGGTTTGCTTTCGGTACTGGATAGGCCTGCAGCAGCCCACTTGCAGTGTCGACGCAGGTCAGGGCGTATCTTGCCCCTTTGGAGCAAGGAAGGGGCCCGATGTAATCGACCTACCATCGCTGGAGAGGACTGTGTCCCCTAGCAAGATGGGCTGTTGTTTCGGGCAACGATCTTGGTCTCATCTTGGAGCAAGCATCGCAATCCTGGCATGCCTGGATGATATCAGATAGTTGTATGGGCAGTCCCCATGCTTTAGCAGCTGCCCACATTGTCTTTTGACTAGCATGCCCTAGCTTCCTCTAGCATGCACCTCTACACCCTTCCTGTCCCCATTGCCCCCTGCCCACCCCTACCCCTCAAGGGCAGGGGGGTGTGGCAGGGAGTACTTCTTCAGGGCAGAGAATGATTCGCATTATGAAACACGCTGCATCCTCATCATCGTCACTGACTGCGATGCCACCCACAGCAGCACAGTGCGCACAGTCAAGGAGTGTGGCATCGTGCGCTACATCACTGGAGTACAGCCCACACTGCACCATGGGGCCATGCAGAGACCACCGTGTCCCTGACCCCCATCTCCACAACACAGGTGCAGAACAACTTCAGAAATACACACAACCAGAGCCTTTGTCACCTTTGTCGCCATCCTTGAGAGCTTCTGGCACCTGCGTGGGATATTATTTAGGGCCTTTGGGGCAATTGGGGCCATTATATGGAGCTGTTTGAGGATATTAGTGCCCTCTGGGGGCTTTATTTGGGCACGTTTAGGACATTTGGTGTTGTTATTTGGGAGCTCCACCTCTCCTAGGCCCATTTCTGAGCTTACTACAAGTGGGGAAGGATCTCTTCTGGAGATCCATTCCACTCAGTTTCAAAAGCAAGCCCAGGATGTCGGTAAGACTTCTATCATTTCTGCTTTGGTATAATAACTGCGTACCCAAGCCCTTTGGTACATTTCATAACTATAGCATCTGTACTTTCGTTGATTGTACGTAGGTACATTTGTGAAAAATTATTGTCAAAGGTGAAGCACCGGAAGATTAATATTTCATCAAAAATTGCTGATGAACACCTTGACAACTCACTAAGAGTGGCAACCGCTGCTATTGAACAAACCTGATGTATCAATTTCCCAAAAGCAAGGTCTAACTTCCCACTAGTTTTTGTTGTTTCATGTTTTTACAAAAATATGTGAAACATGCATTTTATTAAGGAGTTTATATGCAGCACATGACAATTCCCGTTACTCATATGAGACAAGTCATGCTGATTACCTCAAAATTGAAAGGGAGGTTGAATGAATACAGACTTATCCTCCATTGCACAACTAGTTCTAACAAGAAGTCAGAAGGGCTTTGAAAATATGGTGTGATTAAAGCCTACTTCCTGTCTCAGAACCCATACCCGTGCACCAGAAATGTCAGCACCATTTCAGTAATTGTAGAATTACTTCCTCTTCACATAATTACAGCATAACTACCTGTGCATAAATGATTCTGTGAAATGAGCTACTTCTTTGAATCTAGCACTTCTCCTCGGCTAGGACAGTGTGTGCTGTTTTTTATATAGTGTTGAATTAAATTGGAACTCCTAAGTTGTAACTCCATTTTTCCTGCTACTTTTTGTGGACTGATGTGATCAGTAAGACTAACTTGCATATTGGAATTAATTCATTGAAACTTACCTCTTACATTTGAAACAGAAAAAACAAAATGCTAAGAACAATCTATCTAAAACAAAGCTATTTCTACTCTTGGATTTTAAACACTTGTGATTTGTGAGTCCATTTTGGACTTTGTTTTGTTGTCAAAGGGGCTTATTTAGCTCTGTGATCCTACGAAGGCACTTCCAGCTCAGAGAACGAGACCTTCCTCCAGTGCTTCTATTCTTTGATGTAATGAATACACACTCTGTTACTCTGTTTGACAGAGGAGCACGGTAAGACATTGAAGATGTTGAAGTAACCTTGGAGATGGAGTGCCTTCATTTCTTTCGTATTACATTTACCAATGTTTTTCAGAGACCGTAGGTAGTATTTTTGAAAATTTTTCAAAATGAAATGAAGTCCGAAAATAAATCCAGAGGTATTATTTAGTGAAATACAAGTTTAAATTAAAATCTCTGTATCTTTCTACCTCTATCATCATTCCACTGGTATTTATGTGTAAACATATAACTGATGATGAGATTAGGGGATGATGGGTGAAATGTTAGCCCAAGCAGATTACTACAAATCCTAATTGTTGAAGGAGATGGGGAAGGGAAGGTGAGTGATAAAGACAGGAAATAAAAGCAAGGAGTCTTCGTAGAAAGCAAGAGAGAGATAGTCACCACTAGGTTTGATTCATAGTTCAGACACTGATCTTCAGAAGTGATGGGTTGTCAAGGGTTGTTGTTTGGTTGATGATGACAACAGTGGCAACAGTACCAACTCGTATACAGAAGTCCAAAGTGATCGAGTCAGCTCTCTTTGGAGTGGCAGCTTCTGGCTTTGGGATCTCAGCAGAAACTCCTTTGTTCCCATCTTCCACACCTTGTCAGCAAAGAGGAGGGAGCTGTGAGGTGCTCACCTGCACCCTGTTTTTCACAGTATGTGATGGTATAATTCCCCAGTCTCCCACACGAAGCTGGATTTATTTGCTCCCAGGCCAGATCTTCTGCTAGTAAAAGCTCCTGAGAACTCTCTTCTGAAGGCAAAGAGTTCCAAAGGAAATGCTTTCAAATGTCCACAAAGTTATGTTGATTGCCACACAGTGACACTCATCAGTCACCTCCTGGATAAGTCAGTTAGAGTCTTATCCCAAAAAAATACCTCAAAAAGCAAGCCTGGAGCCAAGAAAAAAAAGAAGGGTTCAGACCCTTGTGTATTGCCATACTTAACAAGAATACTCCTGCATAATTGTCAGTCCCTGAGAGGATTCCTGTTTTATGTACTAACTAAACAACAGAGCTCTTGCAGAGAAATAGTAGTATTAAAGTGCAAAGTGCACATAAACATTTGCAAATGCTAGATTTCATATTTCCCAATGAAATGTTATTCATGTGCTATTGAGGATCCATTATTGTACAGCCTTGAATCATATGGTCACTTGCTATTTTTTGTCAAGTCTTCATCTTAGCTACGGAATGTAAGTCGCTTACTTAGTCAGCAACTTTTCAATCTTTTACATTTTTCTGTTCTTTGAACAGCCCGATACCTCACAGTATTCCAACTGTGCTTTTAAAACAGAATAGTTAGAATCGTAGAATCACCAAGGTTGGAAAAGACGTAAAAGATAATCCAGTCCAACCGTTCGTTTTATAGAATAAAAGAAGATCTGTTCACTTACTTAGCATACTAAAATCAAGAATTTCAAGACTTCCATTATTGCAGGCGGAAGCTTATTATGACTGTTTTTTTTTCTAGGAGTTTCTTCACTGAAATAGGATTTAAAACCCATGCTGCGACACTGCAGTATTGTTCACTGCAAGAAACTAGTTTGGTCTGCCTCGAAGGCAGTGCGTTTCTCTGTGTTGCATTTGCTTTGGGTGTGTATTACGCTTGTTCATGTCTTAACATGTTTCCGAAAGAGATGGATTTCAATGCATCTCCAGTAAATCTGGCTAGAACGATTTAGTTCTCTCCCTTATGCAGCACGACAACATTTCCATTTGAACTTTCGTAGGCTCCATTGACTGGCAGGTATGATGGACACTAAGCACATCTAAACACAAGCATGGAGATATACGCATGTATTGATTTCATTTCCACAGTTTAGCTTTAATTGCATCATTTTACTTCGAGTTGTATTTCTAGCTTGAGATCACTCTTTTAGCTTTAAGTTCTTGTACCAGATGTACCTCTGCCAGAAATACAGGGCAGGTGATGCCTCACGTTCCGGGTTAAAGAATGGCACGACTTGGCTCTCACGGCTCGAAACCGGCATTCGCGCTGAATCGCTCCGGAGCGTTTGCACTCGCTGCCCGAGAAATCGCGCTTGTGCCGGTTGCCGCTTCCAGCGCTCAGCCGCGGTCTCGTTTTGTTCGCTCGCCGCGAAAGAGCGACTGTCGGTGGCTGCTTTTCCCCGAGTCGCGGGTTCTTCTCCGCGCATCGGAAAGGAGCGCTTTGGACTTCGCCCGGCGTAAGTCTATGCAGAATGCACTGCGCCTGGCTCGGAATGTTGTGTCCGTGCCTGTCCTTCGAGCGACAATTCGTAGCAGTAAGCTTCTCCGTGGCTTCACTGCTGCGTTCCGTGACGAGGTGTGGAAGTGAGAACTTTACCTAAAGAGGCAGCTGGGCGTTCGTGGAGCGACAGACGTTGTGCTCTCGGGGAGCACATTTGATAAAGGCGAGAGGGATCCTTCCTGCACTGCGCAGAAAAAAACCCCTCCGGAGGGACGGCGGCACTCTGAATTCGCCCCTTCTCGGCATCGGAACGGCCTACGGAGTACAGTGTCATAATTTTAGCAGGAAATGACACATTCGGTATTGTAATGTATTTTGTGCAGGGAACGTGAAGTATTTCTAAGGAACGGGATATTTGTGAGCAGACCGCGGCTGAGCGCTGGAAGCGGCATCCGGGGAGAAGCGCGATTTGTCGGGCAGCGAGTGCAAACGCTCCCGAGCGATTCAGCGCGAATGCCGGTTTCGAGCCGTGAGAGCGAAGTCGTGCCGTTCGGATAGAATTAGATTAGGTTGAATGAGATGATTTTTAAGGTCTTTTCCAACCTGAGTGATTCGATGAGTGTAAGTGAGAAAACGACCTGCCCGAAATCGCAAAACATACATAGAAATTGTCTGTAGCTCTGTCAAGGTTTGAAGCCTAGCAAGAAACCTTTTTTAATGTCTTTCAAGTATTTCTGAAAACTTTCTGAATTCTGCCTCTCCTCCATTCTTTACATAGCTACAATGTATTAGCCAACTATGATGATCTCAAATTTCTTTTTTACTGTTTTTAATTGCTACAGTTTTCCAGAGCACATTGTCTATCAAACCCAACTAGATAATCCTCACTGTAAGGGGCTATGAGTCCTTTCCATTTTGATTGGAGAAGGTAAATCCATGGATGTATTTTATTTAATTTATGATTATCAATTTATGATCAGATATGATACAAACTATGGAACCCTTAAAAAGCTTTTTCTTTCAGTGCTTTGATTGCTTCTGCATTTGCGAGAACTCTCTGTCCCTATTATTCTGGTTGTTCAACCGTGAAATATCAAAAGGATATGATACCGTAGGAGTAGAAATTATCCCACAAACAAAAACAAGTTCACGAACTTGGAATGCAATTTCTTGCTCAAACCAGAAAGGCCAATAGATTGGTAAAGAGCTGGGCACTGTCAACACTTACAGAGAACGCAAGTAACAAAAGTTTGGGGTTTTTTTTTTGTTTTTTTTTTGTTTTGTTTTGTTTTGTTTTTGTTCTTAACAGGAGAACAAAAATAAAAACAAAAAGGGAGAGGTCATGCTTAACCTATCTGGTGGCCTTCTGCTATGGAGCGATGGCAGTGGTGGACAAAGGGAAGGTGACTGATGTCATTTAGCTGGACTTGAGCAAGGCCTTTGACACGGTCCCCCACTGCATCCTCCAAACTGAGGCCATCTGATGGATAAGGAATTGGTTGAAAGGATGCAGACAAAGGGTGGTGATTAATGGTTCTATGTCCAGGTGGAGGTTGGTAACAAGTGATTTCCGCTAGGCGCCTGTCTTGGGGCCAGTGCTCTTTAATATCTTTTTATACTGACATCAGTGAGACAATCGAGTGCACCCTCAGTATGTTTGCTGATGACACCAAGCTAAGATGTGTGGTTGTCAAGGTGCAAGGAAGGGCTGCCACTCAGAGGGACATCGACAGGCTTGAAAGGTGGGACTGGGTGAACCTGATGAGGTTCAACACAGCAAAGTGCAGGGTTTTCCTCTTGGGCCAGAGGAATCCCAGGCATTTATACAGGCTGGAAGTAGCGGTCCTTGAGAGCAGCCCTGCAGAGAAGGACCTGGGGGTCCTGATGGATGAAAAACTTCACGTAAGCCATCAGAGTGCTCTTGCAACTCAAAAAGCAAATGGTGTCCTGGGCTCCATCAGAAGAAGGGAGGCCAGCAGGGAAAGGGAGGTGATTGTCCCGCTCTACTCTGCCCTCATGAGGCCCCACCCGGAATACTGAATGCAGGTCTGGAGCCCCTAATAGAAGAAAGACAGAAAGCAATTGGTGAGGATCCAGAGAAGGGCCTCAAAGTTAGCAGAGCACCTCCCCTACAAAGACAGGCAGAAGAAGCTGTGCTTGTTCAGCCTGGTGAAGAAAAGGCTGCGTTACAGCCTTTCAATACCTAGAGAGAGCCTAAACAGGAGGGCTGTCTACTCTTTACAAGGGTAAATGACAGAACAAGGGGAAATGGATTTAAGTTGATGGAGAGAAGACTCGGGTTGGCTGTTAGGGGGAAGTGCTATACAGAGAGATGTTAGGTGCTGGAACAGCAGTATTCTTACAGATACTGCACAGTCGGCTGGTTTAGTGACAGCTGTTACAAGAGAGTTTGAGACACCACTTCTATGCCACGTTGTCATTTTCTCAATTCCTTGAACACTGACAAAATAGTCAAGATGAAAAAGAAAAATATTAATCATTAGGATTAAAAGAGAATCTTCACAACTGGTTTATGCGATGGAGAGGAGAAAGCCTTGTAGGGTATAGGGCAGGAGAAACCCATGGCATTATACATCCATGTTATGTATGGATTACATAAATCCATTGACAATAAGACAAAACACGGCTTGAACTGACGTAGGAAGAATCCAAGCAGACATAAGGAAAAATAAAGCAGAGCTATTTAAACAATGAGAAGCACTGTTGCTTCAACAGACAGGATCTACATCATCTGAGAGTTTCAGTAACAAGTCAGACAGTGGTACAGAATGATACATCTGTGGTTGATCCCGTCTTGCCAGGCACTGAGGGAGAGGTCGGTATCTTAAGGCATCTTCAGCTCTAAGTACTGAAAGTATCTGAGATCTTCTTAACAGATGGGCTCCTCTTAAACATTTGTGAGCTGATGAAAAATACTTTATGACCTCTTACCCTGAGACAAGTTATTTAATTCATGTTGCATTACTGCATATTGTTATTTTGCTTTATTTTAGCAACATTTTGGCTTTCAATTTCCCGGTTCCTTCTAAGTGAGGACTCATCTCCCAGTAAGCAGTAAAGCTTTCTGTGTAAAACCATAACAGTAAAAAGAGCAAGCTATAGTAGGAACCAGCGTGTATGTTTGTATCCGAGATGTTACTGATAAGAAAGATTTAGAGACCTCGGAAGTCATATTTTTCTCCCCAGAGATTTCAGCAAGGCCAGTGGGAAAATAAGTTACTGCCATATCATGCAGATGATTAAATGCCACTTGTTTTAAGGACAAGGAATAGTTCTGCTGCTTTACTCTGTTCGTTATCTTTCTCCTTAGTTTGAAAAGCAATAGGACAACGATTTCATTTGTATGACGGTGATAACTGTGCAGCAGGAACAAGCCTGGAACCTTCAATTCGTTTCTCAAAAGCCATCCTTTACTTAATCACAGCAAGTTTAACACTGGGATTCAGCTGAGTCACAGACATTAACCATGTTTTGCTTTCCTAATTGGAGTCTTTAGTAGATACTGTTTATGTAAAAGGTACATAAAATTCTGTTAATGGGTTTCTGATTCTTCCTCATTTATGATACTTACATAAACACTTAAATGTGGACAAATACTACACAGTGATATCTGTATATCTGTAAATTCTCCTTCAATAAATTGTTCGTGTTCTTTTCATGTAAATTTGAGAGCGCGCTCCATGGCAGTTTGTAAGCAGTTGGTAAAAAAAATTAAGATAGGACAACTTCTATTCTCCGAACATAAATTTGTGAACAGAAAGTTATATCAAATATTCACATTAATATTGAAAACCATTTATGGGATTAATGAACCTTTGAACCAAGGGAAAAGATACCACACAAGTGATTTGGATTATTACCCGTTACAAATTAATAGAAAGGCAGACAGTCTTAGTAATTAATTCAAAAGCAACTCAGAGATTAGCATACACTGCGGCAAAGCCCACTTCCAGATGATTAATTAATAGAAGAGAGCTAACTGATCGATGAATATCCATTGGAAAAAGTCTGCCAAACTCTCCCGTTGTTCTTTCCAGCCCTGTATCTCTGTTCTCCGTTTTTTCATAGCAGGGACCTCCATTATCTCCAGTGCATGGACCTGCAAGGAGGTACCGCTGGCTGTAACTTAAATGCAGCTCATCTATGATAGATGAGATAGAATAAAGCTAAAAAGAAGCTTAGAGATTAAGGTTATAGTAACTATTATGAGAAGAGAGTATGCATGAACGGTTTGTGAAGGTCAGCAATTTCTGCAAAAAGAAAAGACGAAAACCATGAAAGACAGCACAGCAGTATTGAGAAATCAGTCATCACCATCAAGAATAATGCAGAAAAACATCTGTTTGTCTTTTAAAGAATGTACAGCAGTCACATTAACATCTTCTACACTGAGAAAGTTGGCATGGCTTAAGACTGAATCCTTTATTCATGTAAACAATACCACTTTAATACATGGAAACACTTACGTGAGTAGAACTCTCATATGTTTTATACATTATAGCAAATGTTTTAGGAGAACTTTGTGTCTTCTAACTTCACATTTTCTCTTACATCTCTTCATTTTCCTCAATCAGCATTAGCAGCAGTACCAATATTGGTTGGTGTGCTGTAGTATCATTCACTCACAGTTTTCTTGTACTTCTATGGATAGCAGAGGAGTTACTGAATTCATGTAGTCCCTACAGTGAATGCTCAGATCTTTCAGGAAGGCCTGGTTGTGGATGCCCCATCCCCGGAGGTGTCCAAGGCCAGGCTGATGGGGCCCTGGGCAGCCTGGGCTGCTATGAAATGTGGAGGTTGGTGGCCCTCCCTGCGGTGGGAGACTGGAGGTTCGTGATACTTGACGCCCCTTCCAACCCGGGCCATTCTATGATTCCATGGTTCTGTGACTCCGGGCCATGGCAGCATAAGCTGCTTTTAGGGACAACTGCAAGGCCATATTCTCTAAAGGCCAGCTGTCTCCTCAGTCCCATCCTTCTTCCCACAGAAACTGCATACCCAAACTGACTGCCGGCAGATATCATATATTCGCCATTGAAATAGAGGTTCAATGTGATGCCTGTTGAGCAGACAGCCGAGTGAGCTTTCTGACTGCCTCTCACTGCTTGTACCATGAAGCAGAGCTACAGAAAGAAAACACTCCAACACAAAATACACCTGCAGTTTGGGGCATCACCACATCCACTCTCATAGACAACACTGCCCAATTCCTTTTCACCTTTTCCCAGCAGATTCTCTGAGTACTTTCGCCCCAGTTTTTCCTTGTTGAGGATCCAGAATCCTGGGATTCTGGAGTCGGGCGTACAGAGGGTCTGATGAGCGCTGTACTCCAACTGAGAAGGAGATCTTAGCTGCATATGAGGGGGTTCGAGCTGCTTCCGAAGTAGTCGGTACTGAAACACAGCTCCTTGTGGCACCTCGACTGCCAGTGCTGAACTGGATGTCCAAGGGAAAGGTTCCCTCCACCAAATTGCTACTGATGCCACTTGGAGTAAGTGGATTGCGTAGATCACGCAGCGAGCGCGGATGGGGAACCTCAGCCGTCCAGGAATCCTAGAGGTCATCATGGATAGGAGTGAAGGTAAAAAGTTTGGAAAATCACCAGCAGAAGAAGTATCACGTGCTAAAGAGGCCCCACCATACAAGGAACTACCAGAAAATGAAAAGAAATATGCCTTGTTCACAGATGGATCGTGTGGTATTGTGGGAAAGCATCGCAGATGGAAATCTGCTGTGTGGAGACCCACACGACAAGTTGCAGAGGCCACTGAAGGGAAAGGCGAATCAAGCCAATTTGCAGAGGTAAAGGCCGTCCAGCTGGCCTTAGATGTTGCTGAGCGGGAGAGGTGGCCAATGCTCTATCTCTACACTGACTCATGGATGGTGGCAAATGCCTTATGGGTGTGCTTGCAGCAGTGGGAGCAAAATAACTGGCAAAGAAGGGGTAAACCTATTTGGGCTGCTGAACTGTGGAAATACATTGCTGCCCGAACAAAGAATGTTGTTGTAAAGGTGCGCCATGTAGATGCTCATGTGCCCAAAAGTCGGGCAACTGAAGAACAGCAAAATAACCATCAGGTAGATCGAGCTGCCAAAATTAAGGTGGCACAAATAGACCTGGACTGGCAGAACAAGGGTGAATTATTTCTGGCTCGGTGGGCCCATGAGACCTCAGGTCATCAAGGAAGAGATGCAACATACAAATGGGCTAGAGACCGAGGGGTGGACTTAACTATGGATGCCATTGCACAGCTTATCCATGATTGTGACACATGCGCCACAATTAAACAAGCCAAGGGGATGAAACTTCTCTGGGAGGAAGGGCAATGACAAAAATATAAATATGGGGAGGCATGGCAGGTTGATTATATCACCTTGCCACAACCTCGCAATGGTAAGCGTTATGTGCTCACCAGGGTGGAGGCAACCACCGGGTGGCTTGAAACATTGCAGTACCCCACGCTACAGCCCGAAACACCATATTAGGGATTGAGAAACAAGACCTGCGGCCACATGGCACCCCAGAAAGGATTGAGTCAGAAAATGGGACTCATTTCAAAGATTCTCTTGTAAACACCTGGCCCAAGATCATGATATTGAGTGGATTTATCATGTCCCCTATCATGCACCAGCCTCTGGTAAAATTGAACGCTACAATGGGTTGCTAAAAGCCATGTTGAAAGCAATGGGTGGCAAAATATTTAAGCATTGGGAGAAGCATTTGGCTGAAGCCACCTGGTTAGTCAATACTAGAGGATCAATCAATTGCGATGGTCCTGCTTGCTCCCTACATACTGTCAAGGGAGATAAGGTTCCTGTCGTACATGTAAAGAACATGTTCGGAAAGGCGGTTTGGGTCTTTCCAGCTTCTGGCAAGGGCAAACCTCTTTGTGGAACTGTTTTTGCTCAGGGACCTGGATCCACTCGGTGGGTGATGCAGAGAAACGGGGATGTTCAGTGTGTACCACAAGGGAATTTGATGCTGGGGGAGTGCAGTCAGTAATTCCATATATATAAGTTTGTGTGTGCACGTGTTTAAAGTTTGGTAATTATTGTCTGTTTGTGTATGTATTAGGCATGATGTAGTGATGCAGAATAAGGGGTGGAATGTCATGGTGTTGTGATTTTGGGCTTTTGGTATTCCACATCATAACATCATGTGGGGCACTGGGACTTTATCTGTCGATGCTCGAGTCCTGGGTACCTGCCCAGAAGAGGAGAATAACTACATTCCCGGGGACCTCGCGGTCAGGGAGACGAGGTTAAACTCCTGGTCACCTGATGTACACTTTTCTCGCCCGCCCTTCATCGTGGGCGCTGCTCCCGTCTCCCTGCTGCTCAACTGGACTGCGCATCTCTCCTCAGTGTTGTGGTGAGGCCTATCCACCTTTCGGACATTCTCTCTCTCATTATGTTTGATTTATTAGCTTCAATTCTGATTATATTGTATTATAGTATGCGAATATTGGATTCCAATAATATACTTAGTAAATTAGTTTGTTTCTCCTCAGATCGGTGCCACTGTTTTAATTATTTTGGGGTCCCCTGTTTCCTTTTTTTCCGGAGGCGTGGATCAGCGGATTTCTCCGCCCCGCTCGTCAAGGAACCGGGCCGAACCAGCCCGTAAACCGTTGACACAGGGCCGTTTTATTTTATGGGTACCTGGCTCTAAATGCTCAGGGGCAGGGAGCAGAAGATTATTTTCGTTACCAATCTGGGGTCTTACCTGATGATCAGTGCCCGTAATTTGGATCCTAAGCCTATGGGGTGGCGCATGTCGTCCGCAACATTCTCAGGGCACTGGGTCTGCCGTCTCGAGGTCTTTCTTTCAGGTCCCGCAGGGTTTCATACAGTCTTGTCGTCCATCCCTGCAGGGACTGGGAGTCTGTCTTCGGGGCAGCCTTAAGAATACCGTTGTAACGTTCAGTGAGGCCTGCCCCCATTGGATTATATGGCAGGTGGAATCGCCATTCGATGTAATTTCCTTCTGCCCAGCGCTGTATCGTTGCACCAGTAAAATGAGTCCCTTGGTCGCTCTCGATGACTTGAGGTGTCCCGTAGGCAGACATCAGTTTAGTGAGTGCATTGATGGTATATGCCTGGTTTGCTTTCGGTACTGGATAGGCCTGCAGCCGCCCACTTGCAGTGCCGACGCAGGTCAGGGCGTATCTTGCCCCTTTGGAGCAAGGAAGGGGCCCGATGTAATCGACCTACCATCGCTGGAGAGGACTGTGTCCCCTAGCAAGATGGGCTGTTGTTTCGGGCAACGATCTTGGTCTCATCTTGGAGCAAGCATCGCAATCCTGGCATGCCTGGACGATATCAGATAGTTGTATGGGCAGTCCCCATGCTTTAGCAGCTGCCCACATTGTCTTTTGACTAGCATGCCCTAGCTTCCTCTAGCATGCACCTCTACACCCTTCCTGTCCCCATTGCCCCCTGCCCACCCCTACCCCTCAAGGGCAGGGGGGTGTGGCAGGGAGTACTTCTTCAGGGCAGAGAATGATTCGCATTATGAAACACGCTGCATCCTCATCATCGTCACTGACTGCGATGCCACCCACAGCAGCACAGTGCGCACAGTCAAGGAGTGTGGCATCGTGCGCTACATCACTGGAGTACAGCCCACACTGCACCATGGGGCCATGCAGAGACCACCGTGTCCCTGACCCCCATCTCCACAACACAGGTGCAGAACAACTTCAGAAATACACACAACCAGAGCCTTTGTCACCTTTGTCGCCATCCTTGAGAGCTTCTGGCACCTGCGTGGGATATTATTTAGGGCCTTTGGGGCAATTGGGGTCATTATATGGAGCTGTTTGAGGATATTAGTGCCCTCTGGGGGCTTTATTTGGGCACGTTTAGGACATTTGGTGTTGTTATTTGGGAGCTCCACCTCTCCTAGGCCCATTTCTGAGCTTACTACAAGTGGGGAAGGATCTCTTCTGGAGATCCATTCCACTCAGTTTCAAAAGCAAGCCCAGGATGTCGGTAAGACTTCTATCATTTCTGCTTTGGTATAATAACTGCGTACCCAAGCCCTTTGGTACATTTCATAACTATAGCATCTGTACTTTCGTTGATTGTACATAGGTACATTTGTGAAAAATTATTGTCAAAGGTGAAGCACCGGAAGATTAATATTTCATCAAAAATTGCTGATGAACACCTTGACAACTCACTAAGAGTGGCAACCGCTGCTATTGAACAAACCTGATGTATCAATTTCCCAAAAGCAAGGTCTAACTTCCCACTAGTTTTTGTTGTTTCATGTTTTTACAAAAATATGTGAAACATGCATTTTATTAAGGAGTTTATATGCAGCACATGACAATTCCCGTTACTCATATGAGACAAGTCATGCTGATTACCTCAAAATTGAAAGGGAGGTTGAATGAATACAGACTTATCCTCCATTGCACAACTAGTTCTAACAAGAAGTCAGAAGGGCTTTGAAAATATGGTGTGATTAAAGCCTACTTCCTGTCTCAGAACCCATACCCGTGCACCAGAAATGTCAGCACCATTTCAGTAATTGTAGAATTACTTCCTCTTCACATAATTACAGCATAACTACCTGTGCATAAATGATTCTGTGAAATGAGCTACTTCTTTGAATCTAGCACTTCTCCTCGGCTAGGACAGTGTGTGCTGTTTTTTATATAGTGTTGAATTAAATTGGAACTCCTAAGTTGTAACTCCATTTTTCCTGCTACTTTTTGTGGACTGATGTGATCAGTAAGACTAACTTGCATATTGGAATTAATTCATTGAAACTTACCTCTTACATTTGAAACAGAAAAAACAAAATGCTAAGAACAATCTATCTAAAACAAAGCTATTTCTACTCTTGGATTTTAAACACTTGTGATTTGTGAGTCCATTTTGGACTTTGTTTTGTTGTCAAAGGGGCTTATTTAGCTCTGTGATCCTACGAAGGCACTTCCAGCTCAGAGAACGAGACCTTCCTCCAGTGCTTCTATTCTTTGATGTAATGAATACACACTCTGTTACTCTGTTTGACAGAGGAGCACGGTAAGACATTGAAGATGTTGAAGTAACCTTGGAGATGGAGTGCCTTCATTTCTTTCGTATTACATTTACCAATGTTTTTCAGAGACCGTAGGTAGTATTTTTGAAAATTTTTCAAAATGAAATGAAGTCCGAAAATAAATCCAGAGGTATTATTTAGTGAAATACAAGTTTAAATTAAAATCTCTGTATCTTTCTACCTCTATCATCATTCCACTGGTATTTATGTGTAAACATATAACTGATGATGAGATTAGGGGATGATGGGTGAAATGTTAGCCCAAGCAGATTACTACAAATCCTAATTGTTGAAGGAGATGGGGAAGGGAAGGTGAGTGATAAAGACAGGAAATAAAAGCAAGGAGTCTTCGTAGAAAGCAAGAGAGAGATAGTCACCACTAGGTTTGATTCATAGTTCAGACACTGATCTTCAGAAGTGATGGGTTGTCAAGGGTTGTTGTTTGGTTGATGATGACAACAGTGGCAACAGTACCAACTCGTATACAGAAGTCCAAAGTGATCGAGTCAGCTCTCTTTGGAGTGGCAGCTTCTGGCTTTGGGATCTCAGCAGAAACTCCTTTGTTCCCATCTTCCACACCTTGTCAGCAAAGAGGAGGGAGCTGTGAGGTGCTCACCTGCACCCTGTTTTTCACAGTATGTGATGGTATAATTCCCCAGTCTCCCACACGAAGCTGGATTTATTTGCTCCCAGGCCAGATCTTCTGCTAGTAAAAGCTCCTGAGAACTCTCTTCTGAAGGCAAAGAGTTCCAAAGGAAATGCTTTCAAATGTCCACAAAGTTATGTTGATTGCCACACAGTGACACTCATCAGTCACCTCCTGGATAAGTCAGTTAGAGTCTTATCCCAAAAAAATACCTCAAAAAGCAAGCCTGGAGCCAAGAAAAAAAAGAAGGGTTCAGACCCTTGTGTATTGCCATACTTAACAAGAATACTCCTGCATAATTGTCAGTCCCTGAGAGGATTCCTGTTTTATGTACTAACTAAACAACAGAGCTCTTGCAGAGAAATAGTAGTATTAAAGTGCAAAGTGCACATAAACATTTGCAAATGCTAGATTTCATATTTCCCAATGAAATGTTATTCATGTGCTATTGAGGATCCATTATTGTACAGCCTTGAATCATATGGTCACTTGCTATTTTTTGTCAAGTCTTCATCTTAGCTACGGAATGTAAGTCGCTTACTTAGTCAGCAACTTTTCAATCTTTTACATTTTTCTGTTCTTTGAACAGCCCGATACCTCACAGTATTCCAACTGTGCTTTTAAAACAGAATAGTTAGAATCGTAGAATCACCAAGGTTGGAAAAGACGTAAAAGATAATCCAGTCCAACCGTTCGTTTTATAGAATAAAAGAAGATCTGTTCACTTACTTAGCATACTAAAATCAAGAATTTCAAGACTTCCATTATTGCAGGCGGAAGCTTATTATGACTGTTTTTTTTTCTAGGAGTTTCTTCACTGAAATAGGATTTAAAACCCATGCTGCGACACTGCAGTATTGTTCACTGCAAGAAACTAGTTTGGTCTGCCTCGAAGGCAGTGCGTTTCTCTGTGTTGCATTTGCTTTGGGTGTGTATTACGCTTGTTCATGTCTTAACATGTTTCCGAAAGAGATGGATTTCAATGCATCTCCAGTAAATCTGGCTAGAACGATTTAGTTCTCTCCCTTATGCAGCACGACAACATTTCCATTTGAACTTTCGTAGGCTCCATTGACTGGCAGGTATGATGGACACTAAGCACATCTAAACACAAGCATGGAGATATACGCATGTATTGATTTCATTTCCACAGTTTAGCTTTAATTGCATCATTTTACTTCGAGTTGTATTTCTAGCTTGAGATCACTCTTTTAGCTTTAAGTTCTTGTACCAGATGTACCTCTGCCAGAAATACAGGGCAGGTGATGCCTCACGTTCCGGGTTAAAGAATGGCACGACTTGGCTCTCACGGCTCGAAACCGGCATTCGCGCTGAATCGCTCCGGAGCGTTTGCACTCGCTGCCCGAGAAATCGCGCTTGTGCCGGTTGCCGCTTCCAGCGCTCAGCCGCGGTCTCGTTTTGTTCGCTCGCCGCGAAAGAGCGACTGTCGGTGGCTGCTTTTCCCCGAGTCGCGGGTTCTTCTCCGCGCATCGGAAAGGAGCGCTTTGGACTTCGCCCGGCGTAAGTCTATGCAGAATGCACTGCGCCTGGCTCGGAATGTTGTGTCCGTGCCTGTCCTTCGAGCGACAATTCGTAGCAGTAAGCTTCTCCGTGGCTTCACTGCTGCGTTCCGTGACGAGGTGTGGAAGTGAGAACTTTACCTAAAGAGGCAGCTGGGCGTTCGTGGAGCGACAGACGTTGTGCTCTCGGGGAGCACATTTGATAAAGGCGAGAGGGATCCTTCCTGCACTGCGCAGAAAAAAACCCCTCCGGAGGGACGGCGGCACTCTGAATTCGCCCCTTCTCGGCATCGGAACGGCCTACGGAGTACAGTGTCATAATTTTAGCAGGAAATGACACATTCGGTATTGTAATGTATTTTGTGCAGGGAACGTGAAGTATTTCTAAGGAACGGGATATTTGTGAGCAGACCGCGGCTGAGCGCTGGAAGCGGCATCCGGGGAGAAGCGCGATTTGTCGGGCAGCGAGTGCAAACGCTCCCGAGCGATTCAGCGCGAATGCCGGTTTCGAGCCGTGAGAGCGAAGTCGTGCCGTTCGGATAGAATTAGATTAGGTTGAATGAGATGATTTTTAAGGTCTTTTCCAACCTGAGTGATTCGATGAGTGTAAGTGAGAAAACGACCTGCCCGAAATCGCAAAACATACATAGAAATTGTCTGTAGCTCTGTCAAGGTTTGAAGCCTAGCAAGAAACCTTTTTTAATGTCTTTCAAGTATTTCTGAAAACTTTCTGAATTCTGCCTCTCCTCCATTCTTTACATAGCTACAATGTATTAGCCAACTATGATGATCTCAAATTTCTTTTTTACTGTTTTTAATTGCTACAGTTTTCCAGAGCACATTGTCTATCAAACCCAACTAGATAATCCTCACTGTAAGGGGCTATGAGTCCTTTCCATTTTGATTGGAGAAGGTAAATCCATGGATGTATTTTATTTAATTTATGATTATCAATTTATGATCAGATATGATACAAACTATGGAACCCTTAAAAAGCTTTTTCTTTCAGTGCTTTGATTGCTTCTGCATTTGCGAGAACTCTCTGTCCCTATTATTCTGGTTGTTCAACCGTGAAATATCAAAAGGATATGATACCGTAGGAGTAGAAATTATCCCACAAACAAAAACAAGTTCACGAACTTGGAATGCAATTTCTTGCTCAAACCAGAAAGGCCAATAGATTGGTAAAGAGCTGGGCACTGTCAACACTTACAGAGAACGCAAGTAACAAAAGTTTGGGGTTTTTTTTTTGTTTTTTTTTTGTTTTGTTTTGTTTTGTTTTTGTTCTTAACAGGAGAACAAAAATAAAAACAAAAAGGGAGAGGTCATGCTTAACCTATCTGGTGGCCTTCTGCTATGGAGCGATGGCAGTGGTGGACAAAGGGAAGGTGACTGATGTCATTTAGCTGGACTTGAGCAAGGCCTTTGACACGGTCCCCCACTGCATCCTCCAAACTGAGGCCATCTGATGGATAAGGAATTGGTTGAAAGGATGCAGACAAAGGGTGGTGATTAATGGTTCTATGTCCAGGTGGAGGTTGGTAACAAGTGATTTCCGCTAGGCGCCTGTCTTGGGGCCAGTGCTCTTTAATATCTTTTTATACTGACATCAGTGAGACAATCGAGTGCACCCTCAGTATGTTTGCTGATGACACCAAGCTAAGATGTGTGGTTGTCAAGGTGCAAGGAAGGGCTGCCACTCAGAGGGACATCGACAGGCTTGAAAGGTGGGACTGGGTGAACCTGATGAGGTTCAACACAGCAAAGTGCAGGGTTTTCCTCTTGGGCCAGAGGAATCCCAGGCATTTATACAGGCTGGAAGTAGCGGTCCTTGAGAGCAGCCCTGCAGAGAAGGACCTGGGGGTCCTGATGGATGAAAAACTTCACGTAAGCCATCAGAGTGCTCTTGCAACTCAAAAAGCAAATGGTGTCCTGGGCTCCATCAGAAGAAGGGAGGCCAGCAGGGAAAGGGAGGTGATTGTCCCGCTCTACTCTGCCCTCATGAGGCCCCACCCGGAATACTGAATGCAGGTCTGGAGCCCCTAATAGAAGAAAGACAGAAAGCAATTGGTGAGGATCCAGAGAAGGGCCTCAAAGTTAGCAGAGCACCTCCCCTACAAAGACAGGCAGAAGAAGCTGTGCTTGTTCAGCCTGGTGAAGAAAAGGCTGCGTTACAGCCTTTCAATACCTAGAGAGAGCCTAAACAGGAGGGCTGTCTACTCTTTACAAGGGTAAATGACAGAACAAGGGGAAATGGATTTAAGTTGATGGAGAGAAGACTCGGGTTGGCTGTTAGGGGGAAGTGCTATACAGAGAGATGTTAGGTGCTGGAACAGCAGTATTCTTACAGATACTGCACAGTCGGCTGGTTTAGTGACAGCTGTTACAAGAGAGTTTGAGACACCACTTCTATGCCACGTTGTCATTTTCTCAATTCCTTGAACACTGACAAAATAGTCAAGATGAAAAAGAAAAATATTAATCATTAGGATTAAAAGAGAATCTTCACAACTGGTTTATGCGATGGAGAGGAGAAAGCCTTGTAGGGTATAGGGCAGGAGAAACCCATGGCATTATACATCCATGTTATGTATGGATTACATAAATCCATTGACAATAAGACAAAACACGGCTTGAACTGACGTAGGAAGAATCCAAGCAGACATAAGGAAAAATAAAGCAGAGCTATTTAAACAATGAGAAGCACTGTTGCTTCAACAGACAGGATCTACATCATCTGAGAGTTTCAGTAACAAGTCAGACAGTGGTACAGAATGATACATCTGTGGTTGATCCCGTCTTGCCAGGCACTGAGGGAGAGGTCGGTATCTTAAGGCATCTTCAGCTCTAAGTACTGAAAGTATCTGAGATCTTCTTAACAGATGGGCTCCTCTTAAACATTTGTGAGCTGATGAAAAATACTTTATGACCTCTTACCCTGAGACAAGTTATTTAATTCATGTTGCATTACTGCATATTGTTATTTTGCTTTATTTTAGCAACATTTTGGCTTTCAATTTCCCGGTTCCTTCTAAGTGAGGACTCATCTCCCAGTAAGCAGTAAAGCTTTCTGTGTAAAACCATAACAGTAAAAAGAGCAAGCTATAGTAGGAACCAGCGTGTATGTTTGTATCCGAGATGTTACTGATAAGAAAGATTTAGAGACCTCGGAAGTCATATTTTTCTCCCCAGAGATTTCAGCAAGGCCAGTGGGAAAATAAGTTACTGCCATATCATGCAGATGATTAAATGCCACTTGTTTTAAGGACAAGGAATAGTTCTGCTGCTTTACTCTGTTCGTTATCTTTCTCCTTAGTTTGAAAAGCAATAGGACAACGATTTCATTTGTATGACGGTGATAACTGTGCAGCAGGAACAAGCCTGGAACCTTCAATTCGTTTCTCAAAAGCCATCCTTTACTTAATCACAGCAAGTTTAACACTGGGATTCAGCTGAGTCACAGACATTAACCATGTTTTGCTTTCCTAATTGGAGTCTTTAGTAGATACTGTTTATGTAAAAGGTACATAAAATTCTGTTAATGGGTTTCTGATTCTTCCTCATTTATGATACTTACATAAACACTTAAATGTGGACAAATACTACACAGTGATATCTGTATATCTGTAAATTCTCCTTCAATAAATTGTTCGTGTTCTTTTCATGTAAATTTGAGAGCGCGCTCCATGGCAGTTTGTAAGCAGTTGGTAAAAAAAATTAAGATAGGACAACTTCTATTCTCCGAACATAAATTTGTGAACAGAAAGTTATATCAAATATTCACATTAATATTGAAAACCATTTATGGGATTAATGAACCTTTGAACCAAGGGAAAAGATACCACACAAGTGATTTGGATTATTACCCGTTACAAATTAATAGAAAGGCAGACAGTCTTAGTAATTAATTCAAAAGCAACTCAGAGATTAGCATACACTGCGGCAAAGCCCACTTCCAGATGATTAATTAATAGAAGAGAGCTAACTGATCGATGAATATCCATTGGAAAAAGTCTGCCAAACTCTCCCGTTGTTCTTTCCAGCCCTGTATCTCTGTTCTCCGTTTTTTCATAGCAGGGACCTCCATTATCTCCAGTGCATGGACCTGCAAGGAGGTACCGCTGGCTGTAACTTAAATGCAGCTCATCTATGATAGATGAGATAGAATAAAGCTAAAAAGAAGCTTAGAGATTAAGGTTATAGTAACTATTATGAGAAGAGAGTATGCATGAACGGTTTGTGAAGGTCAGCAATTTCTGCAAAAAGAAAAGACGAAAACCATGAAAGACAGCACAGCAGTATTGAGAAATCAGTCATCACCATCAAGAATAATGCAGAAAAACATCTGTTTGTCTTTTAAAGAATGTACAGCAGTCACATTAACATCTTCTACACTGAGAAAGTTGGCATGGCTTAAGACTGAATCCTTTATTCATGTAAACAATACCACTTTAATACATGGAAACACTTACGTGAGTAGAACTCTCATATGTTTTATACATTATAGCAAATGTTTTAGGAGAACTTTGTGTCTTCTAACTTCACATTTTCTCTTACATCTCTTCATTTTCCTCAATCAGCATTAGCAGCAGTACCAATATTGGTTGGTGTGCTGTAGTATCATTCACTCACAGTTTTCTTGTACTTCTATGGATAGCAGAGGAGTTACTGAATTCATGTAGTCCCTACAGTGAATGCTCAGATCTTTCAGGAAGGCCTGGTTGTGGATGCCCCATCCCCGGAGGTGTCCAAGGCCAGGCTGATGGGGCCCTGGGCAGCCTGGGCTGCTATGAAATGTGGAGGTTGGTGGCCCTCCCTGCGGTGGGAGACTGGAGGTTCGTGATACTTGACGCCCCTTCCAACCCGGGCCATTCTATGATTCCATGGTTCTGTGACTCCGGGCCATGGCAGCATAAGCTGCTTTTAGGGACAACTGCAAGGCCATATTCTCTAAAGGCCAGCTGTCTCCTCAGTCCCATCCTTCTTCCCACAGAAACTGCATACCCAAACTGACTGCCGGCAGATATCATATATTCGCCATTGAAATAGAGGTTCAATGTGATGCCTGTTGAGCAGACAGCCGAGTGAGCTTTCTGACTGCCTCTCACTGCTTGTACCATGAAGCAGAGCTACAGAAAGAAAACACTCCAACACAAAATACACCTGCAGTTTGGGGCATCACCACATCCACTCTCATAGACAACACTGCCCAATTCCTTTTCACCTTTTCCCAGCAGATTCTCTGAGTACTTTCGCCCCAGTTTTTCCTTGTTGAGGATCCAGAATCCTGGGATTCTGGAGTCGGGCGTACAGAGGGTCTGATGAGCGCTGTACTCCAACTGAGAAGGAGATCTTAGCTGCATATGAGGGGGTTCGAGCTGCTTCCGAAGTAGTCGGTACTGAAACACAGCTCCTTGTGGCACCTCGACTGCCAGTGCTGAACTGGATGTCCAAGGGAAAGGTTCCCTCCACCAAATTGCTACTGATGCCACTTGGAGTAAGTGGATTGCGTAGATCACGCAGCGAGCGCGGATGGGGAACCTCAGCCGTCCAGGAATCCTAGAGGTCATCATGGATAGGAGTGAAGGTAAAAAGTTTGGAAAATCACCAGCAGAAGAAGTATCACGTGCTAAAGAGGCCCCACCATACAAGGAACTACCAGAAAATGAAAAGAAATATGCCTTGTTCACAGATGGATCGTGTGGTATTGTGGGAAAGCATCGCAGATGGAAATCTGCTGTGTGGAGACCCACACGACAAGTTGCAGAGGCCACTGAAGGGAAAGGCGAATCAAGCCAATTTGCAGAGGTAAAGGCCGTCCAGCTGGCCTTAGATGTTGCTGAGCGGGAGAGGTGGCCAATGCTCTATCTCTACACTGACTCATGGATGGTGGCAAATGCCTTATGGGTGTGCTTGCAGCAGTGGGAGCAAAATAACTGGCAAAGAAGGGGTAAACCTATTTGGGCTGCTGAACTGTGGAAATACATTGCTGCCCGAACAAAGAATGTTGTTGTAAAGGTGCGCCATGTAGATGCTCATGTGCCCAAAAGTCGGGCAACTGAAGAACAGCAAAATAACCATCAGGTAGATCGAGCTGCCAAAATTAAGGTGGCACAAATAGACCTGGACTGGCAGAACAAGGGTGAATTATTTCTGGCTCGGTGGGCCCATGAGACCTCAGGTCATCAAGGAAGAGATGCAACATACAAATGGGCTAGAGACCGAGGGGTGGACTTAACTATGGATGCCATTGCACAGCTTATCCATGATTGTGACACATGCGCCACAATTAAACAAGCCAAGGGGATGAAACTTCTCTGGGAGGAAGGGCAATGACAAAAATATAAATATGGGGAGGCATGGCAGGTTGATTATATCACCTTGCCACAACCTCGCAATGGTAAGCGTTATGTGCTCACCAGGGTGGAGGCAACCACCGGGTGGCTTGAAACATTGCAGTACCCCACGCTACAGCCCGAAACACCATATTAGGGATTGAGAAACAAGACCTGCGGCCACATGGCACCCCAGAAAGGATTGAGTCAGAAAATGGGACTCATTTCAAAGATTCTCTTGTAAACACCTGGCCCAAGATCATGATATTGAGTGGATTTATCATGTCCCCTATCATGCACCAGCCTCTGGTAAAATTGAACGCTACAATGGGTTGCTAAAAGCCATGTTGAAAGCAATGGGTGGCAAAATATTTAAGCATTGGGAGAAGCATTTGGCTGAAGCCACCTGGTTAGTCAATACTAGAGGATCAATCAATTGCGATGGTCCTGCTTGCTCCCTACATACTGTCAAGGGAGATAAGGTTCCTGTCGTACATGTAAAGAACATGTTCGGAAAGGCGGTTTGGGTCTTTCCAGCTTCTGGCAAGGGCAAACCTCTTTGTGGAACTGTTTTTGCTCAGGGACCTGGATCCACTCGGTGGGTGATGCAGAGAAACGGGGATGTTCAGTGTGTACCACAAGGGAATTTGATGCTGGGGGAGTGCAGTCAGTAATTCCATATATATAAGTTTGTGTGTGCACGTGTTTAAAGTTTGGTAATTATTGTCTGTTTGTGTATATATTAGGCATGATGTAGTGATGCAGAATAAGGGGTGGAATGTCATGGTGTTGTGATTTTGGGCTTTTGGTATTCCACATCATAACATCATGTGGGGCACTGGGACTTTATCTGTCGATGCTCGAGTCCTGGGTACCTGCCCAGAAGAGGAGAATAACTACATTCCCGGGGACCTCGCGGTCAGGGAGACGAGGTTAAACTCCTGGTCACCTGATGTACACTTTTCTCGCCCGCCCTTCATCGTGGGCGCTGCTCCCGTCTCCCTGCTGCTCAACTGGACTGCGCATCTCTCCTCAGTGTTGTGGTGAGGCCTATCCACCTTTCGGACATTCTCTCTCTCATTATGTTTGATTTATTAGCTTCAATTCTGATTATATTGTATTATAGTATGCGAATATTGGATTCCAATAATATACTTAGTAAATTAGTTTGTTTCTCCTCAGATCGGTGCCACTGTTTTAATTATTTTGGGGTCCCCTGTTTCCTTTTTTTCCGGAGGCGTGGATCAGCGGATTTCTCCGCCCCGCTCGTCAAGGAACCGGGCCGAACCAGCCCGTAAACCGTTGACACAGGGCCGTTTTATTTTATGGGTACCTGGCTCTAAATGCTCAGGGGCAGGGAGCAGAAGATTATTTTCGTTACCAATCTGGGGTCTTACCTGATGATCAGTGCCCGTAATTTGGATCCTAAGCCTATGGGGTGGCGCATGTCGTCCGCAACATTCTCAGGGCACTGGGTCTGCCGTCTCGAGGTCTTTCTTTCAGGTCCCGCAGGGTTTCATACAGTCTTGTCGTCCATCCCTGCAGGGACTGGGAGTCTGTCTTCGGGGCAGCCTTAAGAATACCGTTGTAACGTTCAGTGAGGCCTGCCCCCATTGGATTATATGGCAGGTGGAATCGCCATTCGATGTAATTTCCTTCTGCCCAGCGCTGTATCGTTGCACCAGTAAAATGAGTCCCTTGGTCGCTCTCGATGACTTGAGGTGTCCCGTAGGCAGACATCAGTTTAGTGAGTGCATTGATGGTATATGCCTGGTTTGCTTTCGGTACTGGATAGGCCTGCAGCCGCCCACTTGCAGTGCCGACGCAGGTCAGGGCGTATCTTGCCCCTTTGGAGCAAGGAAGGGGCCCGATGTAATCGACCTACCATCGCTGGAGAGGACTGTGTCCCCTAGCAAGATGGGCTGTTGTTTCGGGCAACGATCTTGGTCTCATCTTGGAGCAAGCATCGCAATCCTGGCATGCCTGGACGATATCAGATAGTTGTATGGGCAGTCCCCATGCTTTAGCAGCTGCCCACATTGTCTTTTGACTAGCATGCCCTAGCTTCCTCTAGCATGCACCTCTACACCCTTCCTGTCCCCATTGCCCCCTGCCCACCCCTACCCCTCAAGGGCAGGGGGGTGTGGCAGGGAGTACTTCTTCAGGGCAGAGAATGATTCGCATTATGAAACACGCTGCATCCTCATCATCGTCACTGACTGCGATGCCACCCACAGCAGCACAGTGCGCACAGTCAAGGAGTGTGGCATCGTGCGCTACATCACTGGAGTACAGCCCACACTGCACCATGGGGCCATGCAGAGACCACCGTGTCCCTGACCCCCATCTCCACAACACAGGTGCAGAACAACTTCAGAAATACACACAACCAGAGCCTTTGTCACCTTTGTCGCCATCCTTGAGAGCTTCTGGCACCTGCGTGGGATATTATTTAGGGCCTTTGGGGCAATTGGGGTCATTATATGGAGCTGTTTGAGGATATTAGTGCCCTCTGGGGGCTTTATTTGGGCACGTTTAGGACATTTGGTGTTGTTATTTGGGAGCTCCACCTCTCCTAGGCCCATTTCTGAGCTTACTACAAGTGGGGAAGGATCTCTTCTGGAGATCCATTCCACTCAGTTTCAAAAGCAAGCCCAGGATGTCGGTAAGACTTCTATCATTTCTGCTTTGGTATAATAACTGCGTACCCAAGCCCTTTGGTACATTTCATAACTATAGCATCTGTACTTTCGTTGATTGTACATAGGTACATTTGTGAAAAATTATTGTCAAAGGTGAAGCACCGGAAGATTAATATTTCATCAAAAATTGCTGATGAACACCTTGACAACTCACTAAGAGTGGCAACCGCTGCTATTGAACAAACCTGATGTATCAATTTCCCAAAAGCAAGGTCTAACTTCCCACTAGTTTTTGTTGTTTCATGTTTTTACAAAAATATGTGAAACATGCATTTTATTAAGGAGTTTATATGCAGCACATGACAATTCCCGTTACTCATATGAGACAAGTCATGCTGATTACCTCAAAATTGAAAGGGAGGTTGAATGAATACAGACTTATCCTCCATTGCACAACTAGTTCTAACAAGAAGTCAGAAGGGCTTTGAAAATATGGTGTGATTAAAGCCTACTTCCTGTCTCAGAACCCATACCCGTGCACCAGAAATGTCAGCACCATTTCAGTAATTGTAGAATTACTTCCTCTTCACATAATTACAGCATAACTACCTGTGCATAAATGATTCTGTGAAATGAGCTACTTCTTTGAATCTAGCACTTCTCCTCGGCTAGGACAGTGTGTGCTGTTTTTTATATAGTGTTGAATTAAATTGGAACTCCTAAGTTGTAACTCCATTTTTCCTGCTACTTTTTGTGGACTGATGTGATCAGTAAGACTAACTTGCATATTGGAATTAATTCATTGAAACTTACCTCTTACATTTGAAACAGAAAAAACAAAATGCTAAGAACAATCTATCTAAAACAAAGCTATTTCTACTCTTGGATTTTAAACACTTGTGATTTGTGAGTCCATTTTGGACTTTGTTTTGTTGTCAAAGGGGCTTATTTAGCTCTGTGATCCTACGAAGGCACTTCCAGCTCAGAGAACGAGACCTTCCTCCAGTGCTTCTATTCTTTGATGTAATGAATACACACTCTGTTACTCTGTTTGACAGAGGAGCACGGTAAGACATTGAAGATGTTGAAGTAACCTTGGAGATGGAGTGCCTTCATTTCTTTCGTATTACATTTACCAATGTTTTTCAGAGACCGTAGGTAGTATTTTTGAAAATTTTTCAAAATGAAATGAAGTCCGAAAATAAATCCAGAGGTATTATTTAGTGAAATACAAGTTTAAATTAAAATCTCTGTATCTTTCTACCTCTATCATCATTCCACTGGTATTTATGTGTAAACATATAACTGATGATGAGATTAGGGGATGATGGGTGAAATGTTAGCCCAAGCAGATTACTACAAATCCTAATTGTTGAAGGAGATGGGGAAGGGAAGGTGAGTGATAAAGACAGGAAATAAAAGCAAGGAGTCTTCGTAGAAAGCAAGAGAGAGATAGTCACCACTAGGTTTGATTCATAGTTCAGACACTGATCTTCAGAAGTGATGGGTTGTCAAGGGTTGTTGTTTGGTTGATGATGACAACAGTGGCAACAGTACCAACTCGTATACAAGAAGTCCAAAGTGATCGAGTCAGCTCTCTTTGGAGTGGCAGCTTCTGGCTTTGGGATCTCAGCAGAAACTCCTTTGTTCCCATCTTCCACACCTTGTCAGCAAAGAGGAGGGAGCTGTGAGGTGCTCACCTGCACCCTGTTTTTCACAGTATGTGATGGTATAATTCCCCAGTCTCCCACACGAAGCTGGATTTATTTGCTCCCAGGCCAGATCTTCTGCTAGTAAAAGCTCCTGAGAACTCTCTTCTGAAGGCAAAGAGTTCCAAAGGAAATGCTTTCAAATGTCCACAAAGTTATGTTGATTGCCACACAGTGACACTCATCAGTCACCTCCTGGATAAGTCAGTTAGAGTCTTATCCCAAAAAAATACCTCAAAAAGCAAGCCTGGAGCCAAGAAAAAAAAGAAGGGTTCAGACCCTTGGGTATTGCCATGCTTAACAAGAATACTCCTGCATAATTGTCAGTCCCTGAGAGGATTCCTGTTTTATGTACTAACTAGATAACAGAGCTCTTGCAGAGAAATAGTAGTATTAAAGTGCAAAGTGCACATAAACATTTGCAAATGCTAGATTTCATATTTCCCAATGAAATGTTATTCATGTGCTATTGAGGATCCATTATTGTACAGCCTTGAATCATATGGTCACTTGCTATTTTTTGTCAAGTCTTCATCTTAGCTACGGAATGTAAGTCGCTTACTTAGTCAGCAACTTTTCAATCTTTTACATTTTTCTGTTCTTTGAACAGCCCGATACCTCACAGTATTCCAACTGTGCTTTTAAAACAGAATAGTTAGAATCGTAGAATCACCAAGGTTGGAAAAGACGTAAAAGATAATCCAGTCCAACCGTTCGTTTTATAGAATAAAAGAAGATCTGTTCACTTACTTAGCATACTAAAATCAAGAATTTCAAGACTTCCATTATTGCAGGCAGAAGCTTATTATGACTGTTTTTTTTTCTAGGAGTTTCTTCACTGAAATAGGATTTAAAACCCATGCTGCGACACTGCAGTATTGTTCACTGCAAGAAACTAGTTTGGTCTGCCTCGAAGGCAGTGCGTTTCTCTGTGTTGCATTTGCTTTGGGTGTGTATTACGCTTGTTCATGTCTTAACATGTTTCCGAAAGAGATGGATTTCAATGCATCTCCAGTAAATCTGGCTAGAACGATTTAGTTCTCTCCCTTATGCAGCACGACAACATTTCCATTTGAACTTTCGTAGGCTCCATTGACTGGCAGGTATGATGGACACTAAGCACATCTAAACACAAGCATGGAGATATACGCATGTATTGATTTCATTTCCTCAGTTTAGCTTTAATTGCATCATTTTACTTCGAGTTGTATTTCTAGCTTGAGATCACTCTTTTAGCTTTAAGTTCTTGTACCAGATGTACCTCTGCCAGAAATACAGGGCAGGTGATGCCTCACGTTCCGGGTTAAAGAATGGCACGACTTGGCTCTCACGGCTCGAAACCGGCATTCGCGCTGAATCGCTCCGGAGCGTTTGCACTCGCTGCCCGAGAAATCGCGCTTGTGCCGGTTGCCGCTTCCAGCGCTCAGCCGCGGTCTCGTTTTGTTCGCTCGCCGCGAAAGAGCGACTGTCGGTGGCTGCTTTTCCCCGAGTCGCGGGTTCTTCTCCGCGCATCGGAAAGGAGCGCTTTGGACTTCGCCCGGCGTAAGTCTATGCAGAATGCACTGCGCCTGGCTCGGAATGTTGTGTCCGTGCCTGTCCTTCGAGCGACAATTCGTAGCAGTAAGCTTCTCCGTGGCTTCACTGCTGCGTTCCGTGACGAGGTGTGGAAGTGAGAACTTTACCTAAAGAGGCAGCTGGGCGTTCGTGGAGCGACAGACGTTGTGCTCTCGGGGAGCACATTTGATAAAGGCGAGAGGGATCCTTCCTGCACTGCGCAGAAAAAAACCCCTCCGGAGGGACGGCGGCACTCTGAATTCGCCCCTTCTCGGCATCGGAACGGCCTACGGAGTACAGTGTCATAATTTTAGCAGGAAATGACACATTCGGTATTGTAATGTATTTTGTGCAGGGAACGTGAAGTATTTCTAAGGAACGGGATATTTGTGAGCAGACCGCGGCTGAGCGCTGGAAGCGGCATCCGGGGAGAAGCGCGATTTGTCGGGCAGCGAGTGCAAACGCTCCCGAGCGATTCAGCGCGAATGCCGGTTTCGAGCCGTGAGAGCGAAGTCGTGCCGTTCGGATAGAATTAGATTAGGTTGAATGAGATGATTTTTAAGGTCTTTTCCAACCTGAGTGATTCGATGAGTGTAAGTGAGAAAACGACCTGCCCGAAATCGCAAAACATACATAGAAATTGTCTGTAGCTCTGTCAAGGTTTGAAGCCTAGCAAGAAACCTTTTTTAATGTCTTTCAAGTATTTCTGAAAACTTTCTGAATTCTGCCTCTCCTCCATTCTTTACATAGCTACAATGTATTAGCCAACTATGATGATCTCAAATTTCTTTTTTACTGTTTTTAATTGCTACAGTTTTCCAGAGCACATTGTCTATCAAACCCAACTAGATAATCCTCACTGTAAGGGGCTATGAGTCCTTTCCATTTTGATTGGAGAAGGTAAATCCATGGATGTATTTTATTTAATTTATGATTATCAATTTATGATCAGATATGATACAAACTATGGAACCCTTAAAAAGCTTTTTCTTTCAGTGCTTTGATTGCTTCTGCATTTGCGAGAACTCTCTGTCCCTATTATTCTGGTTGTTCAACCGTGAAATATCAAAAGGATATGATACCGTAGGAGTAGAAATTATCCCACAAACAAAAACAAGTTCACGAACTTGGAATGCAATTTCTTGCTCAAACCAGAAAGGCCAATAGATTGGTAAAGAGCTGGGCACTGTCAACACTTACAGAGAATGCAAGTAACAAAAGTTTGGGGTTTTTTTTTTGTTTTTTTTTTGTTTTGTTTTGTTTTGTTTTTGTTCTTAACAGGAGAACAAAAATAAAAACAAAAAGGGAGAGGTCATGCTTAACCTATCTGGTGGCCTTCTGCTATGGAGCGATGGCAGTGGTGGACAAAGGGAAGGTGACTGATGTCATTTAGCTGGACTTGAGCAAGGCCTTTGACACGGTCCCCCACTGCATCCTCCAAACTGAGGCCATCTGATGGATAAGGAATTGGTTGAAAGGATGCAGACAAAGGGTGGTGATTAATGGTTCTATGTCCAGGTGGAGGTTGGTAACAAGTGATTTCCGCTAGGCGCCTGTCTTGGGGCCAGTGCTCTTTAATATCTTTTTATACTGACATCAGTGAGACAATCGAGTGCACCCTCAGTATGTTTGCTGATGACACCAAGCTAAGATGTGTGGTTGTCAAGGTGCAAGGAAGGGCTGCCACTCAGAGGGACATCGACAGGCTTGAAAGGTGGGACTGGGTGAACCTGATGAGGTTCAACACAGCAAAGTGCAGGGTTTTCCTCTTGGGCCAGAGGAATCCCAGGCATTTATACAGGCTGGAAGTAGCGGTCCTTGAGAGCAGCCCTGCAGAGAAGGACCTGGGGGTCCTGATGGATGAAAAACTTCACGTAAGCCATCAGAGTGCTCTTGCAACTCAAAAAGCAAATGGTGTCCTGGGCTCCATCAGAAGAAGGGAGGCCAGCAGGGAAAGGGAGGTGATTGTCCCGCTCTACTCTGCCCTCATGAGGCCCCACCCGGAATACTGAATGCAGGTCTGGAGCCCCTAATAGAAGAAAGACAGAAAGCAATTGGTGAGGATCCAGAGAAGGGCCTCAAAGTTAGCAGAGCACCTCCCCTACAAAGACAGGCAGAAGAAGCTGTGCTTGTTCAGCCTGGTGAAGAAAAGGCTGCGTTACAGCCTTTCAATACCTAGAGAGAGCCTAAACAGGAGGGCTGTCTACTCTTTACAAGGGTAAATGACAGAACAAGGGGAAATGGATTTAAGTTGATGGAGAGAAGACTCGGGTTGGCTGTTAGGGGGAAGTGCTATACAGAGAGATGTTAGGTGCTGGAACAGCAGTATTCTTACAGATACTGCACAGTCGGCTGGTTTAGTGACAGCTGTTACAAGAGAGTTTGAGACACCACTTCTATGCCACGTTGTCATTTTCTCAATTCCTTGAACACTGACAAAATAGTCAAGATGAAAAAGAAAAATATTAATCATTAGGATTAAAAGAGAATCTTCACAACTGGTTTATGCGATGGAGAGGAGAAAGCCTTGTAGGGTATAGGGCAGGAGAAACCCATGGCATTATACATCCATGTTATGTATGGATTACATAAATCCATTGACAATAAGACAAAACACGGCTTGAACTGACGTAGGAAGAATCCAAGCAGACATAAGGAAAAATAAAGCAGAGCTATTTAAACAATGAGAAGCACTGTTGCTTCAACAGACAGGATCTACATCATCTGAGAGTTTCAGTAACAAGTCAGACAGTGGTACAGAATGATACATCTGTGGTTGATCCCGTCTTGCCAGGCACTGAGGGAGAGGTCGGTATCTTAAGGCATCTTCAGCTCTAAGTACTGAAAGTATCTGAGATCTTCTTAACAGATGGGCTCCTCTTAAACATTTGTGAGCTGATGAAAAATACTTTATGACCTCTTACCCTGAGACAAGTTATTTAATTCATGTTGCATTACTGCATATTGTTATTTTGCTTTATTTTAGCAACATTTTGGCTTTCAATTTCCCGGTTCCTTCTAAGTGAGGACTCATCTCCCAGTAAGCAGTAAAGCTTTCTGTGTAAAACCATAACAGTAAAAAGAGCAAGCTATAGTAGGAACCAGCGTGTATGTTTGTATCCGAGATGTTACTGATAAGAAAGATTTAGAGACCTCGGAAGTCATATTTTTCTCCCCAGAGATTTCAGCAAGGCCAGTGGGAAAATAAGTTACTGCCATATCATGCAGATGATTAAATGCCACTTGTTTTAAGGACAAGGAATAGTTCTGCTGCTTTACTCTGTTCGTTATCTTTCTCCTTAGTTTGAAAAGCAATAGGACAACGATTTCATTTGTATGACGGTGATAACTGTGCAGCAGGAACAAGCCTGGAACCTTCAATTCGTTTCTCAAAAGCCATCCTTTACTTAATCACAGCAAGTTTAACACTGGGATTCAGCTGAGTCACAGACATTAACCATGTTTTGCTTTCCTAATTGGAGTCTTTAGTAGATACTGTTTATGTAAAAGGTACATAAAATTCTGTTAATGGGTTTCTGATTCTTCCTCATTTATGATACTTACATAAACACTTAAATGTGGACAAATACTACACAGTGATATCTGTATATCTGTAAATTCTCCTTCAATAAATTGTTCGTGTTCTTTTCATGTAAATTTGAGAGCGCGCTCCATGGCAGTTTGTAAGCAGTTGGTAAAAAAAATTAAGATAGGACAACTTCTATTCTCCGAACATAAATTTGTGAACAGAAAGTTATATCAAATATTCACATTAATATTGAAAACCATTTATGGGATTAATGAACCTTTGAACCAAGGGAAAAGATACCACACAAGTGATTTGGATTATTACCCGTTACAAATTAATAGAAAGGCAGACAGTCTTAGTAATTAATTCAAAAGCAACTCAGAGATTAGCATACACTGCGGCAAAGCCCACTTCCAGATGATTAATTAATAGAAGAGAGCTAACTGATCGATGAATATCCATTGGAAAAAGTCTGCCAAACTCTCCCGTTGTTCTTTCCAGCCCTGTATCTCTGTTCTCCGTTTTTTCATAGCAGGGACCTCCATTATCTCCAGTGCATGGACCTGCAAGGAGGTACCGCTGGCTGTAACTTAAATGCAGCTCATCTATGATAGATGAGATAGAATAAAGCTAAAAAGAAGCTTAGAGATTAAGGTTATAGTAACTATTATGAGAAGAGAGTATGCATGAACGGTTTGTGAAGGTCAGCAATTTCTGCAAAAAGAAAAGACGAAAACCATGAAAGACAGCACAGCAGTATTGAGAAATCAGTCATCACCATCAAGAATAATGCAGAAAAACATCTGTTTGTCTTTTAAAGAATGTACAGCAGTCACATTAACATCTTCTACACTGAGAAAGTTGGCATGGCTTAAGACTGAATCCTTTATTCATGTAAACAATACCACTTTAATACATGGAAACACTTACGTGAGTAGAACTCTCATATGTTTTATACATTATAGCAAATGTTTTAGGAGAACTTTGTGTCTTCTAACTTCACATTTTCTCTTACATCTCTTCATTTTCCTCAATCAGCATTAGCAGCAGTACCAATATTGGTTGGTGTGCTGTAGTATCATTCACTCACAGTTTTCTTGTACTTCTATAGATAGCAGAGGAGTTACTGAATTCATGTAGTCCCTACAGTGAATGCTCAGATCTTTCAGGAAGGCCTGGTTGTGGATGCCCCATCCCCGGAGGTGTCCAAGGCCAGGCTGATGGGGCCCTGGGCAGCCTGGGCTGCTATGAAATGTGGAGGTTGGTGGCCCTCCCTGCGGTGGGAGACTGGAGGTTCGTGATACTTGACGCCCCTTCCAACCCGGGCCATTCTATGATTCCATGGTTCTGTGACTCCGGGCCATGGCAGCATAAGCTGCTTTTAGGGACAACTGCAAGGCCATATTCTCTAAAGGCCAGCTGTCTCCTCAGTCCCATCCTTCTTCCCACAGAAACTGCATACCCAAACTGACTGCCGGCAGATATCATATATTCGCCATTGAAATAGAGGTTCAATGTGATGCCTGTTGAGCAGACAGCCGAGTGAGCTTTCTGACTGCCTCTCACTGCTTGTACCATGAAGCAGAGCTACAGAAAGAAAACACTCCAACACAAAATACACCTGCAGTTTGGGGCATCACCACATCCACTCTCATAGACAACACTGCCCAATTCCTTTTCACCTTTTCCCAGCAGATTCTCTGAGTACTTTCGCCCCAGTTTTTCCTTGTTGAGGATCCAGAATCCTGGGATTCTGGAGTCGGGCGTACAGAGGGTCTGATGAGCGCTATACTCCAACTGAGAAGGAGATCTTAGCTGCATATGAGGGGGTTCGAGCTGCTTCCGAAGTAGTCGGTACTGAAACACAGCTCCTTGTGGCACCTCGACTGCCAGTGCTGAACTGGATGTCCAAGGGAAAGGTTCCCTCCACCAAATTGCTACTGATGCCACTTGGAGTAAGTGGATTGCGTAGATCACGCAGCGAGCGCGGATGGGGAACCTCAGCCGTCCAGGAATCCTAGAGGTCATCATGGATAGGAGTGAAGGTAAAAAGTTTGGAAAATCACCAGCAGAAGAAGTATCACGTGCTAAAGAGGCCCCACCATACAAGGAACTACCAGAAAATGAAAAGAAATATGCCTTGTTCACAGATGGATCGTGTGGTATTGTGGGAAAGCATCGCAGATGGAAATCTGCTGTGTGGAGACCCACACGACAAGTTGCAGAGGCCACTGAAGGGAAAGGCGAATCAAGCCAATTTGCAGAGGTAAAGGCCGTCCAGCTGGCCTTAGATGTTGCTGAGCGGGAGAGGTGGCCAATGCTCTATCTCTACACTGACTCATGGATGGTGGCAAATGCCTTATGGGTGTGCTTGCAGCAGTGGGAGCAAAATAACTGGCAAAGAAGGGGTAAACCTATTTGGGCTGCTGAACTGTGGAAATACATTGCTGCCCGAACAAAGAATGTTGTTGTAAAGGTGCGCCATGTAGATGCTCATGTGCCCAAAAGTCGGGCAACTGAAGAACAGCAAAATAACCATCAGGTAGATCGAGCTGCCAAAATTAAGGTGGCACAAATAGACCTGGACTGGCAGAACAAGGGTGAATTATTTCTGGCTCGGTGGGCCCATGAGACCTCAGGTCATCAAGGAAGAGATGCAACATACAAATGGGCTAGAGACCGAGGGGTGGACTTAACTATGGATGCCATTGCACAGCTTATCCATGATTGTGACACATGCGCCACAATTAAACAAGCCAAGGGGATGAAACTTCTCTGGGAGGAAGGGCAATGACAAAAATATAAATATGGGGAGGCATGGCAGGTTGATTATATCACCTTGCCACAACCTCGCAATGGTAAGCGTTATGTGCTCACCAGGGTGGAGGCAACCACCGGGTGGCTTGAAACATTGCAGTACCCCACGCTACAGCCCGAAACACCATATTAGGGATTGAGAAACAAGACCTGCGGCCACATGGCACCCCAGAAAGGATTGAGTCAGAAAATGGGACTCATTTCAAAGATTCTCTTGTAAACACCTGGCCCAAGATCATGATATTGAGTGGATTTATCATGTCCCCTATCATGCACCAGCCTCTGGTAAAATTGAACGCTACAATGGGTTGCTAAAAGCCATGTTGAAAGCAATGGGTGGCAAAATATTTAAGCATTGGGAGAAGCATTTGGCTGAAGCCACCTGGTTAGTCAATACTAGAGGATCAATCAATTGCGATGGTCCTGCTTGCTCCCTACATACTGTCAAGGGAGATAAGGTTCCTGTCGTACATGTAAAGAACATGTTCGGAAAGGCGGTTTGGGTCTTTCCAGCTTCTGGCAAGGGCAAACCTCTTTGTGGAACTGTTTTTGCTCAGGGACCTGGATCCACTCGGTGGGTGATGCAGAGAAACGGGGATGTTCAGTGTGTACCACAAGGGAATTTGATGCTGGGGGAGTGCAGTCAGTAATTCCATATATATAAGTTTGTGTGTGCACGTGTTTAAAGTTTGGTAATTATTGTCTGTTTGTGTATATATTAGGCATGATGTAGTGATGCAGAATAAGGGGTGGAATGTCATGGTGTTGTGATTTTGGGCTTTTGGTATTCCACATCATAACATCATGTGGGGCACTGGGACTTTATCTGTCGATGCTCGAGTCCTGGGTACCTGCCCAGAAGAGGAGAATAACTACATTCCCGGGGACCTCGCGGTCAGGGAGACGAGGTTAAACTCCTGGTCACCTGATGTACACTTTTCTCGCCCGCCCTTCATCGTGGGCGCTGCTCCCGTCTCCCTGCTGCTCAACTGGACTGCGCATCTCTCCTCAGTGTTGTGGTGAGGCCTATCCACCTTTCGGACATTCTCTCTCTCATTATGTTTGATTTATTAGCTTCAATTCTGATTATATTGTATTATAGTATGCGAATATTGGATTCCAATAATATACTTAGTAAATTAGTTTGTTTCTCCTCAGATCGGTGCCACTGTTTTAATTATTTTGGGGTCCCCTGTTTCCTTTTTTTCCGGAGGCGTGGATCAGCGGATTTCTCCGCCCCGCTCGTCAAGGAACCGGGCCGAACCAGCCCGTAAACCGTTGACACAGGGCCGTTTTATTTTATGGGTACCTGGCTCTAAATGCTCAGGGGCAGGGAGCAGAAGATTATTTTCGTTACCAATCTGGGGTCTTACCTGATGATCAGTGCCCGTAATTTGGATCCTAAGCCTATGGGGTGGCGCATGTCGTCCGCAACATTCTCAGGGCACTGGGTCTGCCGTCTCGAGGTCTTTCTTTCAGGTCCCGCAGGGTTTCATACAGTCTTGTCGTCCATCCCTGCAGGGACTGGGAGTCTGTCTTCGGGGCAGCCTTAAGAATACCGTTGTAACGTTCAGTGAGGCCTGCCCCCATTGGATTATATGGCAGGTGGAATCGCCATTCGATGTAATTTCCTTCTGCCCAGCGCTGTATCGTTGCACCAGTAAAATGAGTCCCTTGGTCGCTCTCGATGACTTGAGGTGTCCCGTAGGCAGACATCAGTTTAGTGAGTGCATTGATGGTATATGCCTGGTTTGCTTTCGGTACTGGATAGGCCTGCAGCCGCCCACTTGCAGTGCCGACGCAGGTCAGGGCGTATCTTGCCCCTTTGGAGCAAGGAAGGGGCCCGATGTAATCGACCTACCATCGCTGGAGAGGACTGTGTCCCCTAGCAAGATGGGCTGTTGTTTCGGGCAACGATCTTGGTCTCATCTTGGAGCAAGCATCGCAATCCTGGCATGCCTGGACGATATCAGATAGTTGTATGGGCAGTCCCCATGCTTTAGCAGCTGCCCACATTGTCTTTTGACTAGCATGCCCTAGCTTCCTCTAGCATGCACCTCTACACCCTTCCTGTCCCCATTGCCCCCTGCCCACCCCTACCCCTCAAGGGCAGGGGGGTGTGGCAGGGAGTACTTCTTCAGGGCAGAGAATGATTCGCATTATGAAACACGCTGCATCCTCATCATCGTCACTGACTGCGATGCCACCCACAGCAGCACAGTGCGCACAGTCAAGGAGTGTGGCATCGTGCGCTACATCACTGGAGTACAGCCCACACTGCACCATGGGGCCATGCAGAGACCACCGTGTCCCTGACCCCCATCTCCACAACACAGGTGCAGAACAACTTCAGAAATACACACAACCAGAGCCTTTGTCACCTTTGTCGCCATCCTTGAGAGCTTCTGGCACCTGCGTGGGATATTATTTAGGGCCTTTGGGGCAATTGGGGCCATTATATGGAGCTGTTTGAGGATATTAGTGCCCTCTGGGGGCTTTATTTGGGCACGTTTAGGACATTTGGTGTTGTTATTTGGGAGCTCCACCTCTCCTAGGCCCATTTCTGAGCTTACTACAAGTGGGGAAGGATCTCTTCTGGAGATCCATTCCACTCAGTTTCAAAAGCAAGCCCAGGATGTCGGTAAGACTTCTATCATTTCTGCTTTGGTATAATAACTGCGTACCCAAGCCCTTTGGCACATTTCATAACTATAGCATCTGTACTTTCGTTGATTGTACATAGGTACATTTGTGAAAAATTATTGTCAAAGGTGAAGCACCGGAAGATTAATATTTCATCAAAAATTGCTGATGAACACCTTGACAACTCACTAAGAGTGGCAACCGCTGCTATTGAACAAACCTGATGTATCAATTTCCCAAAAGCAAGGTCTAACTTCCCACTAGTTTTTGTTGTTTCATGTTTTTACAAAAATATGTGAAACATGCATTTTATTAAGGAGTTTATATGCAGCACATGACAATTCCCGTTACTCATATGAGACAAGTCATGCTGATTACCTCAAAATTGAAAGGGAGGTTGAATGAATACAGACTTATCCTCCATTGCACAACTAGTTCTAACAAGAAGTCAGAAGGGCTTTGAAAATATGGTGTGATTAAAGCCTACTTCCTGTCTCAGAACCCATACCCGTGCACCAGAAATGTCAGCACCATTTCAGTAATTGTAGAATTACTTCCTCTTCACATAATTACAGCATAACTACCTGTGCATAAATGATTCTGTGAAATGAGCTACTTCTTTGAATCTAGCACTTCTCCTCGGCTAGGACAGTGTGTGCTGTTTTTTATATAGTGTTGAATTAAATTGGAACTCCTAAGTTGTAACTCCATTTTTCCTGCTACTTTTTGTGGACTGATGTGATCAGTAAGACTAACTTGCATATTGGAATTAATTCATTGAAACTTACCTCTTACATTTGAAACAGAAAAAACAAAATGCTAAGAACAATCTATCTAAAACAAAGCTATTTCTACTCTTGGATTTTAAACACTTGTGATTTGTGAGTCCATTTTGGACTTTGTTTTGTTGTCAAAGGGGCTTATTTAGCTCTGTGATCCTACGAAGGCACTTCCAGCTCAGAGAACGAGACCTTCCTCCAGTGCTTCTATTCTTTGATGTAATGAATACACACTCTGTTACTCTGTTTGACAGAGGAGCACGGTAAGACATTGAAGATGTTGAAGTAACCTTGGAGATGGAGTGCCTTCATTTCTTTCGTATTACATTTACCAATGTTTTTCAGAGACCGTAGGTAGTATTTTTGAAAATTTTTCAAAATGAAATGAAGTCCGAAAATAAATCCAGAGGTATTATTTAGTGAAATACAAGTTTAAATTAAAATCTCTGTATCTTTCTACCTCTATCATCATTCCACTGGTATTTATGTGTAAACATATAACTGATGATGAGATTAGGGGATGATGGGTGAAATGTTAGCCCAAGCAGATTACTACAAATCCTAATTGTTGAAGGAGATGGGGAAGGGAAGGTGAGTGATAAAGACAGGAAATAAAAGCAAGGAGTCTTCGTAGAAAGCAAGAGAGAGATAGTCACCACTAGGTTTGATTCATAGTTCAGACACTGATCTTCAGAAGTGATGGGTTGTCAAGGGTTGTTGTTTGGTTGATGATGACAACAGTGGCAACAGTACCAACTCGTATACAGAAGTCCAAAGTGATCGAGTCAGCTCTCTTTGGAGTGGCAGCTTCTGGCTTTGGGATCTCAGCAGAAACTCCTTTGTTCCCATCTTCCACACCTTGTCAGCAAAGAGGAGGGAGCTGTGAGGTGCTCACCTGCACCCTGTTTTTCACAGTATGTGATGGTATAATTCCCCAGTCTCCCACACGAAGCTGGATTTATTTGCTCCCAGGCCAGATCTTCTGCTAGTAAAAGCTCCTGAGAACTCTCTTCTGAAGGCAAAGAGTTCCAAAGGAAATGCTTTCAAATGTCCACAAAGTTATGTTGATTGCCACACAGTGACACTCATCAGTCACCTCCTGGATAAGTCAGTTAGAGTCTTATCCCAAAAAAATACCTCAAAAAGCAAGCCTGGAGCCAAGAAAAAAAAGAAGGGTTCAGACCCTTGTGTATTGCCATACTTAACAAGAATACTCCTGCATAATTGTCAGTCCCTGAGAGGATTCCTGTTTTATGTACTAACTAGATAACAGAGCTCTTGCAGAGAAATAGTAGTATTAAAGTGCAAAGTGCACATAAACATTTGCAAATGCTAGATTTCATATTTCCCAATGAAATGTTATTCATGTGCTATTGAGGATCCATTATTGTACAGCCTTGAATCATATGGTCACTTGCTATTTTTTGTCAAGTCTTCATCTTAGCTACGGAATGTAAGTCGCTTACTTAGTCAGCAACTTTTCAATCTTTTACATTTTTCTGTTCTTTGAACAGCCCGATACCTCACAGTATTCCAACTGTGCTTTTAAAACAGAATAGTTAGAATCGTAGAATCACCAAGGTTGGAAAAGACGTAAAAGATAATCCAGTCCAACCGTTCGTTTTATAGAATAAAAGAAGATCTGTTCACTTACTTAGCATACTAAAATCAAGAATTTCAAGACTTCCATTATTGCAGGCGGAAGCTTATTATGACTGTTTTTTTTTCTAGGAGTTTCTTCACTGAAATAGGATTTAAAACCCATGCTGCGACACTGCAGTATTGTTCACTGCAAGAAACTAGTTTGGTCTGCCTCGAAGGCAGTGCGTTTCTCTGTGTTGCATTTGCTTTGGGTGTGTATTACGCTTGTTCATGTCTTAACATGTTTCCGAAAGAGATGGATTTCAATGCATCTCCAGTAAATCTGGCTAGAACGATTTAGTTCTCTCCCTTATGCAGCACGACAACATTTCCATTTGAACTTTCGTAGGCTCCATTGACTGGCAGGTATGATGGACACTAAGCACATCTAAACACAAGCATGGAGATATACGCATGTATTGATTTCATTTCCACAGTTTAGCTTTAATTGCATCATTTTACTTCGAGTTGTATTTCTAGCTTGAGATCACTCTTTTAGCTTTAAGTTCTTGTACCAGATGTACCTCTGCCAGAAATACAGGGCAGGTGATGCCTCACGTTCCGGGTTAAAGAATGGCACGACTTGGCTCTCACGGCTCGAAACCGGCATTCGCGCTGAATCGCTCCGGAGCTGCCCGAGAAATCGCGCTTGTGCCGGTTGCCGCTTCCAGCGCTCAGCCGCGGTCTCGTTTTGTTCGCTCGCCGCGAAAGAGCGACTGTCGGTGGCTGCTTTTCCCCGAGTCGCGGGTTCTTCTCCGCGCATCGGAAAGGAGCGCTTTGGACTTCGCCCGGCGTAAGTCTATGCAGAATGCACTGCGCCTGGCTCGGAATGTTGTGTCCGTGCCTGTCCTTCGAGCGACAATTCGTAGCAGTAAGCTTCTCCGTGGCTTCACTGCTGCGTTCCGTGACGAGGTGTGGAAGTGAGAACTTTACCTAAAGAGGCAGCTGGGCGTTCGTGGAGCGACAGACGTTGTGCTCTCGGGGAGCACATTTGATAAAGGCGAGAGGGATCCTTCCTGCACTGCGCAGAAAAAAACCCCTCCGGAGGGACGGCGGCACTCTGAATTCGCCCCTTCTCGGCATCGGAACGGCCTACGGAGTACAGTGTCATAATTTTAGCAGGAAATGACACATTCGGTATTGTAATGTATTTTGTGCAGGGAACGTGAAGTATTTCTAAGGAACGGGATATTTGTGAGCAGACCGCGGCTGAGCGCTGGAAGCGGCATCCGGGGAGAAGCGCGATTTGTCGGGCAGCGAGTGCAAACGCTCCCGAGCGATTCAGCGCGAATGCCGGTTTCGAGCCGTGAGAGCGAAGTCGTGCCGTTCGGATAGAATTAGATTAGGTTGAATGAGATGATTTTTAAGGTCTTTTCCAACCTGAGTGATTCGATGAGTGTAAGTGAGAAAACGACCTGCCCGAAATCGCAAAACATACATAGAAATTGTCTGTAGCTCTGTCAAGGTTTGAAGCCTAGCAAGAAACCTTTTTTAATGTCTTTCAAGTATTTCTGAAAACTTTCTGAATTCTGCCTCTCCTCCATTCTTTACATAGCTACAATGTATTAGCCAACTATGATGATCTCAAATTTCTTTTTTACTGTTTTTAATTGCTACAGTTTTCCAGAGCACATTGTCTATCAAACCCAACTAGATAATCCTCACTGTAAGGGGCTATGAGTCCTTTCCATTTTGATTGGAGAAGGTAAATCCATGGATGTATTTTATTTAATTTATGATTATCAATTTATGATCAGATATGATACAAACTATGGAACCCTTAAAAAGCTTTTTCTTTCAGTGCTTTGATTGCTTCTGCATTTGCGAGAACTCTCTGTCCCTATTATTCTGGTTGTTCAACCGTGAAATATCAAAAGGATATGATACCGTAGGAGTAGAAATTATCCCACAAACAAAAACAAGTTCACGAACTTGGAATGCAATTTCTTGCTCAAACCAGAAAGGCCAATAGATTGGTAAAGAGCTGGGCACTGTCAACACTTACAGAGAACGCAAGTAACAAAAGTTTGGGGTTTTTTTTTTGTTTTTTTTTTGTTTTGTTTTGTTTTGTTTTTGTTCTTAACAGGAGAACAAAAATAAAAACAAAAAGGGAGAGGTCATGCTTAACCTATCTGGTGGCCTTCTGCTATGGAGCGATGGCAGTGGTGGACAAAGGGAAGGTGACTGATGTCATTTAGCTGGACTTGAGCAAGGCCTTTGACACGGTCCCCCACTGCATCCTCCAAACTGAGGCCATCTGATGGATAAGGAATTGGTTGAAAGGATGCAGACAAAGGGTGGTGATTAATGGTTCTATGTCCAGGTGGAGGTTGGTAACAAGTGATTTCCGCTAGGCGCCTGTCTTGGGGCCAGTGCTCTTTAATATCTTTTTATACTGACATCAGTGAGACAATCGAGTGCACCCTCAGTATGTTTGCTGATGACACCAAGCTAAGATGTGTGGTTGTCAAGGTGCAAGGAAGGGCTGCCACTCAGAGGGACATCGACAGGCTTGAAAGGTGGGACTGGGTGAACCTGATGAGGTTCAACACAGCAAAGTGCAGGGTTTTCCTCTTGGGCCAGAGGAATCCCAGGCATTTATACAGGCTGGAAGTAGCGGTCCTTGAGAGCAGCCCTGCAGAGAAGGACCTGGGGGTCCTGATGGATGAAAAACTTCACGTAAGCCATCAGAGTGCTCTTGCAACTCAAAAAGCAAATGGTGTCCTGGGCTCCATCAGAAGAAGGGAGGCCAGCAGGGAAAGGGAGGTGATTGTCCCGCTCTACTCTGCCCTCATGAGGCCCCACCCGGAATACTGAATGCAGGTCTGGAGCCCCTAATAGAAGAAAGACAGAAAGCAATTGGTGAGGATCCAGAGAAGGGCCTCAAAGTTAGCAGAGCACCTCCCCTACAAAGACAGGCAGAAGAAGCTGTGCTTGTTCAGCCTGGTGAAGAAAAGGCTGCGTTACAGCCTTTCAATACCTAGAGAGAGCCTAAACAGGAGGGCTGTCTACTCTTTACAAGGGTAAATGACAGAACAAGGGGAAATGGATTTAAGTTGATGGAGAGAAGACTCGGGTTGGCTGTTAGGGGGAAGTGCTATACAGAGAGATGTTAGGTGCTGGAACAGCAGTATTCTTACAGATACTGCACAGTCGGCTGGTTTAGTGACAGCTGTTACAAGAGAGTTTGAGACACCACTTCTATGCCACGTTGTCATTTTCTCAATTCCTTGAACACTGACAAAATAGTCAAGATGAAAAAGAAAAATATTAATCATTAGGATTAAAAGAGAATCTTCACAACTGGTTTATGCGATGGAGAGGAGAAAGCCTTGTAGGGTATAGGGCAGGAGAAACCCATGGCATTATACATCCATGTTATGTATGGATTACATAAATCCATTGACAATAAGACAAAACACGGCTTGAACTGACGTAGGAAGAATCCAAGCAGACATAAGGAAAAATAAAGCAGAGCTATTTAAACAATGAGAAGCACTGTTGCTTCAACAGACAGGATCTACATCATCTGAGAGTTTCAGTAACAAGTCAGACAGTGGTACAGAATGATACATCTGTGGTTGATCCCGTCTTGCCAGGCACTGAGGGAGAGGTCGGTATCTTAAGGCATCTTCAGCTCTAAGTACTGAAAGTATCTGAGATCTTCTTAACAGATGGGCTCCTCTTAAACATTTGTGAGCTGATGAAAAATACTTTATGACCTCTTACCCTGAGACAAGTTATTTAATTCATGTTGCATTACTGCATATTGTTATTTTGCTTTATTTTAGCAACATTTTGGCTTTCAATTTCCCGGTTCCTTCTAAGTGAGGACTCATCTCCCAGTAAGCAGTAAAGCTTTCTGTGTAAAACCATAACAGTAAAAAGAGCAAGCTATAGTAGGAACCAGCGTGTATGTTTGTATCCGAGATGTTACTGATAAGAAAGATTTAGAGACCTCGGAAGTCATATTTTTCTCCCCAGAGATTTCAGCAAGGCCAGTGGGAAAATAAGTTACTGCCATATCATGCAGATGATTAAATGCCACTTGTTTTAAGGACAAGGAATAGTTCTGCTGCTTTACTCTGTTCGTTATCTTTCTCCTTAGTTTGAAAAGCAATAGGACAACGATTTCATTTGTATGACGGTGATAACTGTGCAGCAGGAACAAGCCTGGAACCTTCAATTCGTTTCTCAAAAGCCATCCTTTACTTAATCACAGCAAGTTTAACACTGGGATTCAGCTGAGTCACAGACATTAACCATGTTTTGCTTTCCTAATTGGAGTCTTTAGTAGATACTGTTTATGTAAAAGGTACATAAAATTCTGTTAATGGGTTTCTGATTCTTCCTCATTTATGATACTTACATAAACACTTAAATGTGGACAAATACTACACAATGATATCTGTATATCTGTAAATTCTCCTTCAATAAATTGTTCGTGTTCTTTTCATGTAAATTTGAGAGCGCGCTCCATGGCAGTTTGTAAGCAGTTGGTAAAAAAAATTAAGATAGGACAACTTCTATTCTCCGAACATAAATTTGTGAACAGAAAGTTATATCAAATATTCACATTAATATTGAAAACCATTTATGGGATTAATGAACCTTTGAACCAAGGGAAAAGATACCACACAAGTGATTTGGATTATTACCCGTTACAAATTAATAGAAAGGCAGACAGTCTTAGTAATTAATTCAAAAGCAACTCAGAGATTAGCATACACTGCGGCAAAGCCCACTTCCAGATGATTAATTAATAGAAGAGAGCTAACTGATCGATGAATATCCATTGGAAAAAGTCTGCCAAACTCTCCCGTTGTTCTTTCCAGCCCTGTATCTCTGTTCTCCGTTTTTTCATAGCAGGGACCTCCATTATCTCCAGTGCATGGACCTGCAAGGAGGTACCGCTGGCTGTAACTTAAATGCAGCTCATCTATGATAGATGAGATAGAATAAAGCTAAAAAGAAGCTTAAAGATTAAGGTCATAGTAACTATTATGAGAAGAGAGTATGCATGAACGGTTTGTGAAGGTCAGCAATTTCTGCAAAAAGAAAAGACGAAAACCATGAAAGACAGCACAGCAGTATTGAGAAATCAGTCATCACCATCAAGAATAATGCAGAAAAACATCTGTTTGTCTTTTAAAGAATGTACAGCAGTCACATTAACATCTTCTACACTGAGAAAGTTGGCATGGCTTAAGACTGAATCCTTTATTCATGTAAACAATACCACTTTAATACATGGAAACACTTACGTGAGTAGAACTCTCATATGTTTTATACATTATAGCAAATGTTTTAGGAGAACTTTGTGTCTTCTAACTTCACATTTTCTCTTACATCTCTTCATTTTCCTCAATCAGCATTAGCAGCAGTACCAATATTGGTTGGTGTGCTGTAGTATCATTCACTCACAGTTTTCTTGTACTTCTATAGATAGCAGAGGAGTTACTGAATTCATGTAGTCCCTACAGTGAATGCTCAGATCTTTCAGGAAGGCCTGGTTGTGGATGCCCCATCCCCGGAGGTGTCCAAGGCCAGGCTGATGGGGCCCTGGGCAGCCTGGGCTGCTATGAAATGTGGAGGTTGGTGGCCCTCCCTGCGGTGGGAGACTGGAGGTTCGTGATACTTGACGCCCCTTCCAACCCGGGCCATTCTATGATTCCATGGTTCTGTGACTCCGGGCCATGGCAGCATAAGCTGCTTTTAGGGACAACTGCAAGGCCATATTCTCTAAAGGCCAGCTGTCTCCTCAGTCCCATCCTTCTTCCCACAGAAACTGCATACCCAAACTGACTGCCGGCAGATATCATATATTCGCCATTGAAATAGAGGTTCAATGTGATGCCTGTTGAGCAGACAGCCGAGTGAGCTTTCTGACTGCCTCTCACTGCTTGTACCATGAAGCAGAGCTACAGAAAGAAAACACTCCAACACAAAATACACCTGCAGTTTGGGGCATCACCACATCCACTCTCATAGACAACACTGCCCAATTCCTTTTCACCTTTTCCCAGCAGATTCTCTGAGTACTTTCGCCCCAGTTTTTCCTTGTTGAGGATCCAGAATCCTGGGATTCTGGAGTCGGGCGTACAGAGGGTCTGATGAGCGCTATACTCCAACTGAGAAGGAGATCTTAGCTGCATATGAGGGGGTTCGAGCTGCTTCCGAAGTAGTCGGTACTGAAACACAGCTCCTTGTGGCACCTCGACTGCCAGTGCTGAACTGGATGTCCAAGGGAAAGGTTCCCTCCACCAAATTGCTACTGATGCCACTTGGAGTAAGTGGATTGCGTAGATCACGCAGCGAGCGCGGATGGGGAACCTCAGCCGTCCAGGAATCCTAGAGGTCATCATGGATAGGAGTGAAGGTAAAAAGTTTGGAAAATCACCAGCAGAAGAAGTATCACGTGCTAAAGAGGCCCCACCATACAAGGAACTACCAGAAAATGAAAAGAAATATGCCTTGTTCACAGATGGATCGTGTGGTATTGTGGGAAAGCATCGCAGATGGAAATCTGCTGTGTGGAGACCCACACGACAAGTTGCAGAGGCCACTGAAGGGAAAGGCGAATCAAGCCAATTTGCAGAGGTAAAGGCCGTCCAGCTGGCCTTAGATGTTGCTGAGCGGGAGAGGTGGCCAATGCTCTATCTCTACACTGACTCATGGATGGTGGCAAATGCCTTATGGGTGTGCTTGCAGCAGTGGGAGCAAAATAACTGGCAAAGAAGGGGTAAACCTATTTGGGCTGCTGAACTGTGGAAATACATTGCTGCCCGAACAAAGAATGTTGTTGTAAAGGTGCGCCATGTAGATGCTCATGTGCCCAAAAGTCGGGCAACTGAAGAACAGCAAAATAACCATCAGGTAGATCGAGCTGCCAAAATTAAGGTGGCACAAATAGACCTGGACTGGCAGAACAAGGGTGAATTATTTCTGGCTCGGTGGGCCCATGAGACCTCAGGTCATCAAGGAAGAGATGCAACATACAAATGGGCTAGAGACCGAGGGGTGGACTTAACTATGGATGCCATTGCACAGCTTATCCATGATTGTGACACATGCGCCACAATTAAACAAGCCAAGGGGATGAAACTTCTCTGGGAGGAAGGGCAATGACAAAAATATAAATATGGGGAGGCATGGCAGGTTGATTATATCACCTTGCCACAACCTCGCAATGGTAAGCGTTATGTGCTCACCAGGGTGGAGGCAACCACCGGGTGGCTTGAAACATTGCAGTACCCCACGCTACAGCCCGAAACACCATATTAGGGATTGAGAAACAAGACCTGCGGCCACATGGCACCCCAGAAAGGATTGAGTCAGAAAATGGGACTCATTTCAAAGATTCTCTTGTAAACACCTGGCCCAAGATCATGATATTGAGTGGATTTATCATGTCCCCTATCATGCACCAGCCTCTGGTAAAATTGAACGCTACAATGGGTTGCTAAAAGCCATGTTGAAAGCAATGGGTGGCAAAATATTTAAGCATTGGGAGAAGCATTTGGCTGAAGCCACCTGGTTAGTCAATACTAGAGGATCAATCAATTGCGATGGTCCTGCTTGCTCCCTACATACTGTCAAGGGAGATAAGGTTCCTGTCGTACATGTAAAGAACATGTTCGGAAAGGCGGTTTGGGTCTTTCCAGCTTCTGGCAAGGGCAAACCTCTTTGTGGAACTGTTTTTGCTCAGGGACCTGGATCCACTCGGTGGGTGATGCAGAGAAACGGGGATGTTCAGTGTGTACCACAAGGGAATTTGATGCTGGGGGAGTGCAGTCAGTAATTCCATATATATAAGTTTGTGTGTGCACGTGTTTAAAGTTTGGTAATTATTGTCTGTTTGTGTATATATTAGGCATGATGTAGTGATGCAGAATAAGGGGTGGAATGTCATGGTGTTGTGATTTTGGGCTTTTGGTATTCCACATCATAACATCATGTGGGGCACTGGGACTTTATCTGTCGATGCTCGAGTCCTGGGTACCTGCCCAGAAGAGGAGAATAACTACATTCCCGGGGACCTCGCGGTCAGGGAGACGAGGTTAAACTCCTGGTCACCTGATGTACACTTTTCTCGCCCGCCCTTCATCGTGGGCGCTGCTCCCGTCTCCCTGCTGCTCAACTGGACTGCGCATCTCTCCTCAGTGTTGTGGTGAGGCCTATCCACCTTTCGGACATTCTCTCTCTCATTATGTTTGATTTATTAGCTTCAATTCTGATTATATTGTATTATAGTATGCGAATATTGGATTCCAATAATATACTTAGTAAATTAGTTTGTTTCTCCTCAGATCGGTGCCACTGTTTTAATTATTTTGGGGTCCCCTGTTTCCTTTTTTTCCGGAGGCGTGGATCAGCGGATTTCTCCGCCCCGCTCGTCAAGGAACCGGGCCGAACCAGCCCGTAAACCGTTGACACAGGGCCGTTTTATTTTATGGGTACCTGGCTCTAAATGCTCAGGGGCAGGGAGCAGAAGATTATTTTCGTTACCAATCTGGGGTCTTACCTGATGATCAGTGCCCGTAATTTGGATCCTAAGCCTATGGGGTGGCGCATGTCGTCCGCAACATTCTCAGGGCACTGGGTCTGCCGTCTCGAGGTCTTTCTTTCAGGTCCCGCAGGGTTTCATACAGTCTTGTCGTCCATCCCTGCAGGGACTGGGAGTCTGTCTTCGGGGCAGCCTTAAGAATACCGTTGTAACGTTCAGTGAGGCCTGCCCCCATTGGATTATATGGCAGGTGGAATCGCCATTCGATGTAATTTCCTTCTGCCCAGCGCTGTATCGTTGCACCAGTAAAATGAGTCCCTTGGTCGCTCTCGATGACTTGAGGTGTCCCGTAGGCAGACATCAGTTTAGTGAGTGCATTGATGGTATATGCCTGGTTTGCTTTCGGTACTGGATAGGCCTGCAGCCGCCCACTTGCAGTGTCGACGCAGGTCAGGGCGTATCTTGCCCCTTTGGAGCAAGGAAGGGGCCCGATGTAATCGACCTACCATCGCTGGAGAGGACTGTGTCCCCTAGCAAGATGGGCTGTTGTTTCGGGCAACGATCTTGGTCTCATCTTGGAGCAAGCATCGCAATCCTGGCATGCCTGGACGATATCAGATAGTTGTATGGGCAGTCCCCATGCTTTAGCAGCTGCCCACATTGTCTTTTGACTAGCATGCCCTAGCTTCCTCTAGCATGCACCTCTACACCCTTCCTGTCCCCATTGCCCCCTGCCCACCCCTACCCCTCAAGGGCAGGGGGGTGTGGCAGGGAGTACTTCTTCAGGGCAGAGAATGATTCGCATTATGAAACACGCTGCATCCTCATCATCGTCACTGACTGCGATGCCACCCACAGCAGCACAGTGCGCACAGTCAAGGAGTGTGGCATCGTGCGCTACATCACTGGAGTACAGCCCACACTGCACCATGGGGCCATGCAGAGACCACCGTGTCCCTGACCCCCATCTCCACAACACAGGTGCAGAACAACTTCAGAAATACACACAACCAGAGCCTTTGTCACCTTTGTCGCCATCCTTGAGAGCTTCTGGCACCTGCGTGGGATATTATTTAGGGCCTTTGGGGCAATTGGGGCCATTATATGGAGCTGTTTGAGGATATTAGTGCCCTCTGGGGGCTTTATTTGGGCACGTTTAGGACATTTGGTGTTGTTATTTGGGAGCTCCACCTCTCCTAGGCCCATTTCTGAGCTTACTACAAGTGGGGAAGGATCTCTTCTGGAGATCCATTCCACTCAGTTTCAAAAGCAAGCCCAGGATGTCGGTAAGACTTCTATCATTTCTGCTTTGGTATAATAACTGCGTACCCAAGCCCTTTGGCACATTTCATAACTATAGCATCTGTACTTTCGTTGATTGTACATAGGTACATTTGTGAAAAATTATTGTCAAAGGTGAAGCACCGGAAGATTAATATTTCATCAAAAATTGCTGATGAACACCTTGACAACTCACTAAGAGTGGCAACCGCTGCTATTGAACAAACCTGATGTATCAATTTCCCAAAAGCAAGGTCTAACTTCCCACTAGTTTTTGTTGTTTCATGTTTTTACAAAAATATGTGAAACATGCATTTTATTAAGGAGTTTATATGCAGCACATGACAATTCCCGTTACTCATATGAGACAAGTCATGCTGATTACCTCAAAATTGAAAGGGAGGTTGAATGAATACAGACTTATCCTCCATTGCACAACTAGTTCTAACAAGAAGTCAGAAGGGCTTTGAAAATATGGTGTGATTAAAGCCTACTTCCTGTCTCAGAACCCATACCCGTGCACCAGAAATGTCAGCACCATTTCAGTAATTGTAGAATTACTTCCTCTTCACATAATTACAGCATAACTACCTGTGCATAAATGATTCTGTGAAATGAGCTACTTCTTTGAATCTAGCACTTCTCCTCGGCTAGGACAGTGTGTGCTGTTTTTTATATAGTGTTGAATTAAATTGGAACTCCTAAGTTGTAACTCCATTTTTCCTGCTACTTTTTGTGGACTGATGTGATCAGTAAGACTAACTTGCATATTGGAATTAATTCATTGAAACTTACCTCTTACATTTGAAACAGAAAAAACAAAATGCTAAGAACAATCTATCTAAAACAAAGCTATTTCTACTCTTGGATTTTAAACACTTGTGATTTGTGAGTCCATTTTGGACTCTGTTTTGTTGTCAAAGGGGCTTATTTAGCTCTGTGATCCTACGAAGGCACTTCCAGCTCAGAGAACGAGACCTTCCTCCAGTGCTTCTATTCTTTGATGTAATGAATACACACTCTGTTACTCTGTTTGACAGAGGAGCACGGTAAGACATTGAAGATGTTGAAGTAACCTTGGAGATGGAGTGCCTTCATTTCTTTCGTATTACATTTACCAATGTTTTTCAGAGACCGTAGGTAGTATTTTTGAAAATTTTTCAAAATGAAATGAAGTCCGAAAATAAATCCAGAGGTATTATTTAGTGAAATACAAGTTTAAATTAAAATCTCTGTATCTTTCTACCTCTATCATCATTCCACTGGTATTTATGTGTAAACATATAACTGATGATGAGATTAGGGGATGATGGGTGAAATGTTAGCCCAAGCAGATTACTACAAATCCTAATTGTTGAAGGAGATGGGGAAGGGAAGGTGAGTGATAAAGACAGGAAATAAAAGCAAGGAGTCTTCGTAGAAAGCAAGAGAGAGATAGTCACCACTAGGTTTGATTCATAGTTCAGACACTGATCTTCAGAAGTGATGGGTTGTCAAGGGTTGTTGTTTGGTTGATGATGACAACAGTGGCAACAGTACCAACTCGTATACAAGAAGTCCAAAGTGATCGAGTCAGCTCTCTTTGGAGTGGCAGCTTCTGGCTTTGGGATCTCAGCAGAAACTCCTTTGTTCCCATCTTCCACACCTTGTCAGCAAAGAGGAGGGAGCTGTGAGGTGCTCACCTGCACCCTGTTTTTCACAGTATGTGATGGTATAATTCCCCAGTCTCCCACACGAAGCTGGATTTATTTGCTCCCAGGCCAGATCTTCTGCTAGTAAAAGCTCCTGAGAACTCTCTTCTGAAGGCAAAGAGTTCCAAAGGAAATGCTTTCAAATGTCCACAAAGTTATGTTGATTGCCACACAGTGACACTCATCAGTCACCTCCTGGATAAGTCAGTTAGAGTCTTATCCCAAAAAAATACCTCAAAAAGCAAGCCTGGAGCCAAGAAAAAAAAGAAGGGTTCAGACCCTTGGGTATTGCCATGCTTAACAAGAATACTCCTGCATAATTGTCAGTCCCTGAGAGGATTCCTGTTTTATGTACTAACTAGATAACAGAGCTCTTGCAGAGAAATAGTAGTATTAAAGTGCAAAGTGCACATAAACATTTGCAAATGCTAGATTTCATATTTCCCAATGAAATGTTATTCATGTGCTATTGAGGATCCATTATTGTACAGCCTTGAATCATATGGTCACTTGCTATTTTTTGTCAAGTCTTCATCTTAGCTACGGAATGTAAGTCGCTTACTTAGTCAGCAACTTTTCAATCTTTTACATTTTTCTGTTCTTTGAACAGCCCGATACCTCACAGTATTCCAACTGTGCTTTTAAAACAGAATAGTTAGAATCGTAGAATCACCAAGGTTGGAAAAGACGTAAAAGATAATCCAGTCCAACCGTTCGTTTTATAGAATAAAAGAAGATCTGTTCACTTACTTAGCATACTAAAATCAAGAATTTCAAGACTTCCATTATTGCAGGCGGAAGCTTATTATGACTGTTTTTTTTTCTAGGAGTTTCTTCACTGAAATAGGATTTAAAACCCATGCTGCGACACTGCAGTATTGTTCACTGCAAGAAACTAGTTTGGTCTGCCTCGAAGGCAGTGCGTTTCTCTGTGTTGCATTTGCTTTGGGTGTGTATTACGCTTGTTCATGTCTTAACATGTTTCCGAAAGAGATGGATTTCAATGCATCTCCAGTAAATCTGGCTAGAACGATTTAGTTCTCTCCCTTATGCAGCACGACAACATTTCCATTTGAACTTTCGTAGGCTCCATTGACTGGCAGGTATGATGGACACTAAGCACATCTAAACACAAGCATGGAGATATACGCATGTATTGATTTCATTTCCTCAGTTTAGCTTTAATTGCATCATTTTACTTCGAGTTGTATTTCTAGCTTGAGATCACTCTTTTAGCTTTAAGTTCTTGTACCAGATGTACCTCTGCCAGAAATACAGGGCAGGTGATGCCTCACGTTCCGGGTTAAAGAATGGCACGACTTGGCTCTCACGGCTCGAAACCGGCATTCGCGCTGAATCGCTCCGGAGCGTTTGCACTCGCTGCCCGAGAAATCGCGCTTGTGCCGGTTGCCGCTTCCAGCGCTCAGCCGCGGTCTCGTTTTGTTCGCTCGCCGCGAAAGAGCGACTGTCGGTGGCTGCTTTTCCCCGAGTCGCGGGTTCTTCTCCGCGCATCGGAAAGGAGCGCTTTGGACTTCGCCCGGCGTAAGTCTATGCAGAATGCACTGCGCCTGGCTCGGAATGTTGTGTCCGTGCCTGTCCTTCGAGCGACAATTCGTAGCAGTAAGCTTCTCCGTGGCTTCACTGCTGCGTTCCGTGACGAGGTGTGGAAGTGAGAACTTTACCTAAAGAGGCAGCTGGGCGTTCGTGGAGCGACAGACGTTGTGCTCTCGGGGAGCACATTTGATAAAGGCGAGAGGGATCCTTCCTGCACTGCGCAGAAAAAAACCCCTCCGGAGGGACGGCGGCACTCTGAATTCGCCCCTTCTCGGCATCGGAACGGCCTACGGAGTACAGTGTCATAATTTTAGCAGGAAATGACACATTCGGTATTGTAATGTATTTTGTGCAGGGAACGTGAAGTATTTCTAAGGAACGGGATATTTGTGAGCAGACCGCGGCTGAGCGCTGGAAGCGGCATCCGGGGAGAAGCGCGATTTGTCGGGCAGCGAGTGCAAACGCTCCCGAGCGATTCAGCGCGAATGCCGGTTTCGAGCCGTGAGAGCGAAGTCGTGCCGTTCGGATAGAATTAGATTAGGTTGAATGAGATGATTTTTAAGGTCTTTTCCAACCTGAGTGATTCGATGAGTGTAAGTGAGAAAACGACCTGCCCGAAATCGCAAAACATACATAGAAATTGTCTGTAGCTCTGTCAAGGTTTGAAGCCTAGCAAGAAACCTTTTTTAATGTCTTTCAAGTATTTCTGAAAACTTTCTGAATTCTGCCTCTCCTCCATTCTTTACATAGCTACAATGTATTAGCCAACTATGATGATCTCAAATTTCTTTTTTACTGTTTTTAATTGCTACAGTTTTCCAGAGCACATTGTCTATCAAACCTAACTAGATAATCCTCACTGTAAGGGGCTATGAGTCCTTTCCATTTTGATTGGAGAAGGTAAATCCATGGATGTATTTTATTTAATTTATGATTATCAATTTATGATCAGATATGATACAAACTATGGAACCCTTAAAAAGCTTTTTCTTTCAGTGCTTTGATTGCTTCTGCATTTGCGAGAACTCTCTGTCCCTATTATTCTGGTTGTTCAACCGTGAAATATCAAAAGGATATGATACCGTAGGAGTAGAAATTATCCCACAAACAAAAACAAGTTCACGAACTTGGAATGCAATTTCTTGCTCAAACCAGAAAGGCCAATAGATTGGTAAAGAGCTGGGCACTGTCAACACTTACAGAGAACGCAAGTAACAAAAGTTTGGGGTTTTTTTTTTGTTTTTTTTTGTTTTGTTTTGTTTTGTTTTTGTTCTTAACAGGAGAACAAAAATAAAAACAAAAAGGGAGAGGTCATGCTTAACCTATCTGGTGGCCTTCTGCTATGGAGCGATGGCAGTGGTGGACAAAGGGAAGGTGACTGATGTCATTTAGCTGGACTTGAGCAAGGCCTTTGACACGGTCCCCCACTGCATCCTCCAAACTGAGGCCATCTGATGGATAAGGAATTGGTTGAAAGGATGCAGACAAAGGGTGGTGATTAATGGTTCTATGTCCAGGTGGAGGTTGGTAACAAGTGATTTCCGCTAGGCGCCTGTCTTGGGGCCAGTGCTCTTTAATATCTTTTTATACTGACATCAGTGAGACAATCGAGTGCACCCTCAGTATGTTTGCTGATGACACCAAGCTAAGATGTGTGGTTGTCAAGGTGCAAGGAAGGGCTGCCACTCAGAGGGACATCGACAGGCTTGAAAGGTGGGACTGGGTGAACCTGATGAGGTTCAACACAGCAAAGTGCAGGGTTTTCCTCTTGGGCCAGAGGAATCCCAGGCATTTATACAGGCTGGAAGTAGCGGTCCTTGAGAGCAGCCCTGCAGAGAAGGACCTGGGGGTCCTGATGGATGAAAAACTTCACGTAAGCCATCAGAGTGCTCTTGCAACTCAAAAAGCAAATGGTGTCCTGGGCTCCATCAGAAGAAGGGAGGCCAGCAGGGAAAGGGAGGTGATTGTCCCGCTCTACTCTGCCCTCATGAGGCCCCACCCGGAATACTGAATGCAGGTCTGGAGCCCCTAATAGAAGAAAGACAGAAAGCAATTGGTGAGGATCCAGAGAAGGGCCTCAAAGTTAGCAGAGCACCTCCCCTACAAAGACAGGCAGAAGAAGCTGTGCTTGTTCAGCCTGGTGAAGAAAAGGCTGCGTTACAGCCTTTCAATACCTAGAGAGAGCCTAAACAGGAGGGCTGTCTACTCTTTACAAGGGTAAATGACAGAACAAGGGGAAATGGATTTAAGTTGATGGAGAGAAGACTCGGGTTGGCTGTTAGGGGGAAGTGCTATACAGAGAGATGTTAGGTGCTGGAACAGCAGTATTCTTACAGATACTGCACAGTCGGCTGGTTTAGTGACAGCTGTTACAAGAGAGTTTGAGACACCACTTCTATGCCACGTTGTCATTTTCTCAATTCCTTGAACACTGACAAAATAGTCAAGATGAAAAAGAAAAATATTAATCATTAGGATTAAAAGAGAATCTTCACAACTGGTTTATGCGATGGAGAGGAGAAAGCCTTGTAGGGTATAGGGCAGGAGAAACCCATGGCATTATACATCCATGTTATGTATGGATTACATAAATCCATTGACAATAAGACAAAACACGGCTTGAACTGACGTAGGAAGAATCCAAGCAGACATAAGGAAAAATAAAGCAGAGCTATTTAAACAATGAGAAGCACTGTTGCTTCAACAGACAGGATCTACATCATCTGAGAGTTTCAGTAACAAGTCAGACAGTGGTACAGAATGATACATCTGTGGTTGATCCCGTCTTGCCAGGCACTGAGGGAGAGGTCGGTATCTTAAGGCATCTTCAGCTCTAAGTACTGAAAGTATCTGAGATCTTCTTAACAGATGGGCTCCTCTTAAACATTTGTGAGCTGATGAAAAATACTTTATGACCTCTTACCCTGAGACAAGTTATTTAATTCATGTTGCATTACTGCATATTGTTATTTTGCTTTATTTTAGCAACATTTTGGCTTTCAATTTCCCGGTTCCTTCTAAGTGAGGACTCATCTCCCAGTAAGCAGTAAAGCTTTCTGTGTAAAACCATAACAGTAAAAAGAGCAAGCTATAGTAGGAACCAGCGTGTATGTTTGTATCCGAGATGTTACTGATAAGAAAGATTTAGAGACCTCGGAAGTCATATTTTTCTCCCCAGAGATTTCAGCAAGGCCAGTGGGAAAATAAGTTACTGCCATATCATGCAGATGATTAAATGCCACTTGTTTTAAGGACAAGGAATAGTTCTGCTGCTTTACTCTGTTCGTTATCTTTCTCCTTAGTTTGAAAAGCAATAGGACAACGATTTCATTTGTATGACGGTGATAACTGTGCAGCAGGAACAAGCCTGGAACCTTCAATTCGTTTCTCAAAAGCCATCCTTTACTTAATCACAGCAAGTTTAACACTGGGATTCAGCTGAGTCACAGACATTAACCATGTTTTGCTTTCCTAATTGGAGTCTTTAGTAGATACTGTTTATGTAAAAGGTACATAAAATTCTGTTAATGGGTTTCTGATTCTTCCTCATTTATGATACTTACATAAACACTTAAATGTGGACAAATACTACACAATGATATCTGTATATCTGTAAATTCTCCTTCAATAAATTGTTCGTGTTCTTTTCATGTAAATTTGAGAGCGCGCTCCATGGCAGTTTGTAAGCAGTTGGTAAAAAAAATTAAGATAGGACAACTTCTATTCTCCGAACATAAATTTGTGAACAGAAAGTTATATCAAATATTCACATTAATATTGAAAACCATTTATGGGATTAATGAACCTTTGAACCAAGGGAAAAGATACCACACAAGTGATTTGGATTATTACCCGTTACAAATTAATAGAAAGGCAGACAGTCTTAGTAATTAATTCAAAAGCAACTCAGAGATTAGCATACACTGCGGCAAAGCCCACTTCCAGATGATTAATTAATAGAAGAGAGCTAACTGATCGATGAATATCCATTGGAAAAAGTCTGCCAAACTCTCCCGTTGTTCTTTCCAGCCCTGTATCTCTGTTCTCCGTTTTTTCATAGCAGGGACCTCCATTATCTCCAGTGCATGGACCTGCAAGGAGGTACCGCTGGCTGTAACTTAAATGCAGCTCATCTATGATAGATGAGATAGAATAAAGCTAAAAAGAAGCTTAGAGATTAAGGTTATAGTAACTATTATGAGAAGAGAGTATGCATGAACGGTTTGTGAAGGTCAGCAATTTCTGCAAAAAGAAAAGACGAAAACCATGAAAGACAGCACAGCAGTATTGAGAAATCAGTCATCACCATCAAGAATAATGCAGAAAAACATCTGTTTGTCTTTTAAAGAATGTACAGCAGTCACATTAACATCTTCTACACTGAGAAAGTTGGCATGGCTTAAGACTGAATCCTTTATTCATGTAAACAATACCACTTTAATACATGGAAACACTTACGTGAGTAGAACTCTCATATGTTTTATACATTATAGCAAATGTTTTAGGAGAACTTTGTGTCTTCTAACTTCACATTTTCTCTTACATCTCTTCATTTTCCTCAATCAGCATTAGCAGCAGTACCAATATTGGTTGGTGTGCTGTAGTATCATTCACTCACAGTTTTCTTGTACTTCTATAGATAGCAGAGGAGTTACTGAATTCATGTAGTCCCTACAGTGAATGCTCAGATCTTTCAGGAAGGCCTGGTTGTGGATGCCCCATCCCCGGAGGTGTCCAAGGCCAGGCTGATGGGGCCCTGGGCAGCCTGGGCTGCTATGAAATGTGGAGGTTGGTGGCCCTCCCTGCGGTGGGAGACTGGAGGTTCGTGATACTTGACGCCCCTTCCAACCCGGGCCATTCTATGATTCCATGGTTCTGTGACTCCGGGCCATGGCAGCATAAGCTGCTTTTAGGGACAACTGCAAGGCCATATTCTCTAAAGGCCAGCTGTCTCCTCAGTCCCATCCTTCTTCCCACAGAAACTGCATACCCAAACTGACTGCCGGCAGATATCATATATTCGCCATTGAAATAGAGGTTCAATGTGATGCCTGTTGAGCAGACAGCCGAGTGAGCTTTCTGACTGCCTCTCACTGCTTGTACCATGAAGCAGAGCTACAGAAAGAAAACACTCCAACACAAAATACACCTGCAGTTTGGGGCATCACCACATCCACTCTCATAGACAACACTGCCCAATTCCTTTTCACCTTTTCCCAGCAGATTCTCTGAGTACTTTCGCCCCAGTTTTTCCTTGTTGAGGATCCAGAATCCTGGGATTCTGGAGTCGGGCGTACAGAGGGTCTGATGAGCGCTATACTCCAACTGAGAAGGAGATCTTAGCTGCATATGAGGGGGTTCGAGCTGCTTCCGAAGTAGTCGGTACTGAAACACAGCTCCTTGTGGCACCTCGACTGCCAGTGCTGAACTGGATGTCCAAGGGAAAGGTTCCCTCCACCAAATTGCTACTGATGCCACTTGGAGTAAGTGGATTGCGTAGATCACGCAGCGAGCGCGGATGGGGAACCTCAGCCGTCCAGGAATCCTAGAGGTCATCATGGATAGGAGTGAAGGTAAAAAGTTTGGAAAATCACCAGCAGAAGAAGTATCACGTGCTAAAGAGGCCCCACCATACAAGGAACTACCAGAAAATGAAAAGAAATATGCCTTGTTCACAGATGGATCGTGTGGTATTGTGGGAAAGCATCGCAGATGGAAATCTGCTGTGTGGAGACCCACACGACAAGTTGCAGAGGCCACTGAAGGGAAAGGCGAATCAAGCCAATTTGCAGAGGTAAAGGCCGTCCAGCTGGCCTTAGATGTTGCTGAGCGGGAGAGGTGGCCAATGCTCTATCTCTACACTGACTCATGGATGGTGGCAAATGCCTTATGGGTGTGCTTGCAGCAGTGGGAGCAAAATAACTGGCAAAGAAGGGGTAAACCTATTTGGGCTGCTGAACTGTGGAAATACATTGCTGCCCGAACAAAGAATGTTGTTGTAAAGGTGCGCCATGTAGATGCTCATGTGCCCAAAAGTCGGGCAACTGAAGAACAGCAAAATAACCATCAGGTAGATCGAGCTGCCAAAATTAAGGTGGCACAAATAGACCTGGACTGGCAGAACAAGGGTGAATTATTTCTGGCTCGGTGGGCCCATGAGACCTCAGGTCATCAAGGAAGAGATGCAACATACAAATGGGCTAGAGACCGAGGGGTGGACTTAACTATGGATGCCATTGCACAGCTTATCCATGATTGTGACACATGCGCCACAATTAAACAAGCCAAGGGGATGAAACTTCTCTGGGAGGAAGGGCAATGACAAAAATATAAATATGGGGAGGCATGGCAGGTTGATTATATCACCTTGCCACAACCTCGCAATGGTAAGCGTTATGTGCTCACCAGGGTGGAGGCAACCACCGGGTGGCTTGAAACATTGCAGTACCCCACGCTACAGCCCGAAACACCATATTAGGGATTGAGAAACAAGACCTGCGGCCACATGGCACCCCAGAAAGGATTGAGTCAGAAAATGGGACTCATTTCAAAGATTCTCTTGTAAACACCTGGCCCAAGATCATGATATTGAGTGGATTTATCATGTCCCCTATCATGCACCAGCCTCTGGTAAAATTGAACGCTACAATGGGTTGCTAAAAGCCATGTTGAAAGCAATGGGTGGCAAAATATTTAAGCATTGGGAGAAGCATTTGGCTGAAGCCACCTGGTTAGTCAATACTAGAGGATCAATCAATTGCGATGGTCCTGCTTGCTCCCTACATACTGTCAAGGGAGATAAGGTTCCTGTCGTACATGTAAAGAACATGTTCGGAAAGGCGGTTTGGGTCTTTCCAGCTTCTGGCAAGGGCAAACCTCTTTGTGGAACTGTTTTTGCTCAGGGACCTGGATCCACTCGGTGGGTGATGCAGAGAAACGGGGATGTTCAGTGTGTACCACAAGGGAATTTGATGCTGGGGGAGTGCAGTCAGTAATTCCATATATATAAGTTTGTGTGTGCACGTGTTTAAAGTTTGGTAATTATTGTCTGTTTGTGTATATATTAGGCATGATGTAGTGATGCAGAATAAGGGGTGGAATGTCATGGTGTTGTGATTTTGGGCTTTTGGTATTCCACATCATAACATCATGTGGGGCACTGGGACTTTATCTGTCGATGCTCGAGTCCTGGGTACCTGCCCAGAAGAGGAGAATAACTACATTCCCGGGGACCTCGCGGTCAGGGAGACGAGGTTAAACTCCTGGTCACCTGATGTACACTTTTCTCGCCCGCCCTTCATCGTGGGCGCTGCTCCCGTCTCCCTGCTGCTCAACTGGACTGCGCATCTCTCCTCAGTGTTGTGGTGAGGCCTATCCACCTTTCGGACATTCTCTCTCTCATTATGTTTGATTTATTAGCTTCAATTCTGATTATATTGTATTATAGTATGCGAATATTGGATTCCAATAATATACTTAGTAAATTAGTTTGTTTCTCCTCAGATCGGTGCCACTGTTTTAATTATTTTGGGGTCCCCTGTTTCCTTTTTTTCCGGAGGCGTGGATCAGCGGATTTCTCCGCCCCGCTCGTCAAGGAACCGGGCCGAACCAGCCCGTAAACCGTTGACACAGGGCCGTTTTATTTTATGGGTACCTGGCTCTAAATGCTCAGGGGCAGGGAGCAGAAGATTATTTTCGTTACCAATCTGGGGTCTTACCTGATGATCAGTGCCCGTAATTTGGATCCTAAGCCTATGGGGTGGCGCATGTCGTCCGCAACATTCTCAGGGCACTGGGTCTGCCGTCTCGAGGTCTTTCTTTCAGGTCCCGCAGGGTTTCATACAGTCTTGTCGTCCATCCCTGCAGGGACTGGGAGTCTGTCTTCGGGGCAGCCTTAAGAATACCGTTGTAACGTTCAGTGAGGCCTGCCCCCATTGGATTATATGGCAGGTGGAATCGCCATTCGATGTAATTTCCTTCTGCCCAGCGCTGTATCGTTGCACCAGTAAAATGAGTCCCTTGGTCGCTCTCGATGACTTGAGGTGTCCCGTAGGCAGACATCAGTTTAGTGAGTGCATTGATGGTATATGCCTGGTTTGCTTTCGGTACTGGATAGGCCTGCAGCCGCCCACTTGCAGTGTCGACGCAGGTCAGGGCGTATCTTGCCCCTTTGGAGCAAGGAAGGGGCCCGATGTAATCGACCTACCATCGCTGGAGAGGACTGTGTCCCCTAGCAAGATGGGCTGTTGTTTCGGGCAACGATCTTGGTCTCATCTTGGAGCAAGCATCGCAATCCTGGCATGCCTGGACGATATCAGATAGTTGTATGGGCAGTCCCCATGCTTTAGCAGCTGCCCACATTGTCTTTTGACTAGCATGCCCTAGCTTCCTCTAGCATGCACCTCTACACCCTTCCTGTCCCCATTGCCCCCTGCCCACCCCTACCCCTCAAGGGCAGGGGGGTGTGGCAGGGAGTACTTCTTCAGGGCAGAGAATGATTCGCATTATGAAACACGCTGCATCCTCATCATCGTCACTGACTGCGATGCCACCCACAGCAGCACAGTGCGCACAGTCAAGGAGTGTGGCATCGTGCGCTACATCACTGGAGTACAGCCCACACTGCACCATGGGGCCATGCAGAGACCACCGTGTCCCTGACCCCCATCTCCACAACACAGGTGCAGAACAACTTCAGAAATACACACAACCAGAGCCTTTGTCACCTTTGTCGCCATCCTTGAGAGCTTCTGGCACCTGCGTGGGATATTATTTAGGGCCTTTGGGGCAATTGGGGTCATTATATGGAGCTGTTTGAGGATATTAGTGCCCTCTGGGGGCTTTATTTGGGCACGTTTAGGACATTTGGTGTTGTTATTTGGGAGCTCCACCTCTCCTAGGCCCATTTCTGAGCTTACTACAAGTGGGGAAGGATCTCTTCTGGAGATCCATTCCACTCAGTTTCAAAAGCAAGCCCAGGATGTCGGTAAGACTTCTATCATTTCTGCTTTGGTATAATAACTGCGTACCCAAGCCCTTTGGCACATTTCATAACTATAGCATCTGTACTTTCGTTGATTGTACATAGGTACATTTGTGAAAAATTATTGTCAAAGGTGAAGCACCGGAAGATTAATATTTCATCAAAAATTGCTGATGAACACCTTGACAACTCACTAAGAGTGGCAACCGCTGCTATTGAACAAACCTGATGTATCAATTTCCCAAAAGCAAGGTCTAACTTCCCACTAGTTTTTGTTGTTTCATGTTTTTACAAAAATATGTGAAACATGCATTTTATTAAGGAGTTTATATGCAGCACATGACAATTCCCGTTACTCATATGAGACAAGTCATGCTGATTACCTCAAAATTGAAAGGGAGGTTGAATGAATACAGACTTATCCTCCATTGCACAACTAGTTCTAACAAGAAGTCAGAAGGGCTTTGAAAATATGGTGTGATTAAAGCCTACTTCCTGTCTCAGAACCCATACCCGTGCACCAGAAATGTCAGCACCATTTCAGTAATTGTAGAATTACTTCCTCTTCACATAATTACAGCATAACTACCTGTGCATAAATGATTCTGTGAAATGAGCTACTTCTTTGAATCTAGCACTTCTCCTCGGCTAGGACAGTGTGTGCTGTTTTTTATATAGTGTTGAATTAAATTGGAACTCCTAAGTTGTAACTCCATTTTTCCTGCTACTTTTTGTGGACTGATGTGATCAGTAAGACTAACTTGCATATTGGAATTAATTCATTGAAACTTACCTCTTACATTTGAAACAGAAAAAACAAAATGCTAAGAACAATCTATCTAAAACAAAGCTATTTCTACTCTTGGATTTTAAACACTTGTGATTTGTGAGTCCATTTTGGACTTTGTTTTGTTGTCAAAGGGGCTTATTTAGCTCTGTGATCCTACGAAGGCACTTCCAGCTCAGAGAACGAGACCTTCCTCCAGTGCTTCTATTCTTTGATGTAATGAATACACACTCTGTTACTCTGTTTGACAGAGGAGCACGGTAAGACATTGAAGATGTTGAAGTAACCTTGGAGATGGAGTGCCTTCATTTCTTTCGTATTACATTTACCAATGTTTTTCAGAGACCGTAGGTAGTATTTTTGAAAATTTTTCAAAATGAAATGAAGTCCGAAAATAAATCCAGAGGTATTATTTAGTGAAATACAAGTTTAAATTAAAATCTCTGTATCTTTCTACCTCTATCATCATTCCACTGGTATTTATGTGTAAACATATAACTGATGATGAGATTAGGGGATGATGGGTGAAATGTTAGCCCAAGCAGATTACTACAAATCCTAATTGTTGAAGGAGATGGGGAAGGGAAGGTGAGTGATAAAGACAGGAAATAAAAGCAAGGAGTCTTCGTAGAAAGCAAGAGAGAGATAGTCACCACTAGGTTTGATTCATAGTTCAGACACTGATCTTCAGAAGTGATGGGTTGTCAAGGGTTGTTGTTTGGTTGATGATGACAACAGTGGCAACAGTACCAACTCGTATACAAGAAGTCCAAAGTGATCGAGTCAGCTCTCTTTGGAGTGGCAGCTTCTGGCTTTGGGATCTCAGCAGAAACTCCTTTGTTCCCATCTTCCACACCTTGTCAGCAAAGAGGAGGGAGCTGTGAGGTGCTCACCTGCACCCTGTTTTTCACAGTATGTGATGGTATAATTCCCCAGTCTCCCACACGAAGCTGGATTTATTTGCTCCCAGGCCAGATCTTCTGCTAGTAAAAGCTCCTGAGAACTCTCTTCTGAAGGCAAAGAGTTCCAAAGGAAATGCTTTCAAATGTCCACAAAGTTATGTTGATTGCCACACAGTGACACTCATCAGTCACCTCCTGGATAAGTCAGTTAGAGTCTTATCCCAAAAAAATACCTCAAAAAGCAAGCCTGGAGCCAAGAAAAAAAAGAAGGGTTCAGACCCTTGGGTATTGCCATGCTTAACAAGAATACTCCTGCATAATTGTCAGTCCCTGAGAGGATTCCTGTTTTATGTACTAACTAGATAACAGAGCTCTTGCAGAGAAATAGTAGTATTAAAGTGCAAAGTGCACATAAACATTTGCAAATGCTAGATTTCATATTTCCCAATGAAATGTTATTCATGTGCTATTGAGGATCCATTATTGTACAGCCTTGAATCATATGGTCACTTGCTATTTTTTGTCAAGTCTTCATCTTAGCTACGGAATGTAAGTCGCTTACTTAGTCAGCAACTTTTCAATCTTTTACATTTTTCTGTTCTTTGAACAGCCCGATACCTCACAGTATTCCAACTGTGCTTTTAAAACAGAATAGTTAGAATCGTAGAATCACCAAGGTTGGAAAAGACGTAAAAGATAATCCAGTCCAACCGTTCGTTTTATAGAATAAAAGAAGATCTGTTCACTTACTTAGCATACTAAAATCAAGAATTTCAAGACTTCCATTATTGCAGGCGGAAGCTTATTATGACTGTTTTTTTTTCTAGGAGTTTCTTCACTGAAATAGGATTTAAAACCCATGCTGCGACACTGCAGTATTGTTCACTGCAAGAAACTAGTTTGGTCTGCCTCGAAGGCAGTGCGTTTCTCTGTGTTGCATTTGCTTTGGGTGTGTATTACGCTTGTTCATGTCTTAACATGTTTCCGAAAGAGATGGATTTCAATGCATCTCCAGTAAATCTGGCTAGAACGATTTAGTTCTCTCCCTTATGCAGCACGACAACATTTCCATTTGAACTTTCGTAGGCTCCATTGACTGGCAGGTATGATGGACACTAAGCACATCTAAACACAAGCATGGAGATATACGCATGTATTGATTTCATTTCCTCAGTTTAGCTTTAATTGCATCATTTTACTTCGAGTTGTATTTCTAGCTTGAGATCACTCTTTTAGCTTTAAGTTCTTGTACCAGATGTACCTCTGCCAGAAATACAGGGCAGGTGATGCCTCACGTTCCGGGTTAAAGAATGGCACGACTTGGCTCTCACGGCTCGAAACCGGCATTCGCGCTGAATCGCTCCGGAGCGTTTGCACTCGCTGCCCGAGAAATCGCGCTTGTGCCGGTTGCCGCTTCCAGCGCTCAGCCGCGGTCTCGTTTTGTTCGCTCGCCGCGAAAGAGCGACTGTCGGTGGCTGCTTTTCCCCGAGTCGCGGGTTCTTCTCCGCGCATCGGAAAGGAGCGCTTTGGACTTCGCCCGGCGTAAGTCTATGCAGAATGCACTGCGCCTGGCTCGGAATGTTGTGTCCGTGCCTGTCCTTCGAGCGACAATTCGTAGCAGTAAGCTTCTCCGTGGCTTCACTGCTGCGTTCCGTGACGAGGTGTGGAAGTGAGAACTTTACCTAAAGAGGCAGCTGGGCGTTCGTGGAGCGACAGACGTTGTGCTCTCGGGGAGCACATTTGATAAAGGCGAGAGGGATCCTTCCTGCACTGCGCAGAAAAAAACCCCTCCGGAGGGACGGCGGCACTCTGAATTCGCCCCTTCTCGGCATCGGAACGGCCTACGGAGTACAGTGTCATAATTTTAGCAGGAAATGACACATTCGGTATTGTAATGTATTTTGTGCAGGGAACGTGAAGTATTTCTAAGGAACGGGATATTTGTGAGCAGACCGCGGCTGAGCGCTGGAAGCGGCATCCGGGGAGAAGCGCGATTTGTCGGGCAGCGAGTGCAAACGCTCCCGAGCGATTCAGCGCGAATGCCGGTTTCGAGCCGTGAGAGCGAAGTCGTGCCGTTCGGATAGAATTAGATTAGGTTGAATGAGATGATTTTTAAGGTCTTTTCCAACCTGAGTGATTCGATGAGTGTAAGTGAGAAAACGACCTGCCCGAAATCGCAAAACATACATAGAAATTGTCTGTAGCTCTGTCAAGGTTTGAAGCCTAGCAAGAAACCTTTTTTAATGTCTTTCAAGTATTTCTGAAAACTTTCTGAATTCTGCCTCTCCTCCATTCTTTACATAGCTACAATGTATTAGCCAACTATGATGATCTCAAATTTCTTTTTTACTGTTTTTAATTGCTACAGTTTTCCAGAGCACATTGTCTATCAAACCCAACTAGATAATCCTCACTGTAAGGGGCTATGAGTCCTTTCCATTTTGATTGGAGAAGGTAAATCCATGGATGTATTTTATTTAATTTATGATTATCAATTTATGATCAGATATGATACAAACTATGGAACCCTTAAAAAGCTTTTTCTTTCAGTGCTTTGATTGCTTCTGCATTTGCGAGAACTCTCTGTCCCTATTATTCTGGTTGTTCAACCGTGAAATATCAAAAGGATATGATACCGTAGGAGTAGAAATTATCCCACAAACAAAAACAAGTTCACGAACTTGGAATGCAATTTCTTGCTCAAACCAGAAAGGCCAATAGATTGGTAAAGAGCTGGGCACTGTCAACACTTACAGAGAACGCAAGTAACAAAAGTTTGGGGTTTTTTTTTTGTTTTTTTTTTGTTTTGTTTTGTTTTGTTTTTGTTCTTAACAGGAGAACAAAAATAAAAACAAAAAGGGAGAGGTCATGCTTAACCTATCTGGTGGCCTTCTGCTATGGAGCGATGGCAGTGGTGGACAAAGGGAAGGTGACTGATGTCATTTAGCTGGACTTGAGCAAGGCCTTTGACACGGTCCCCCACTGCATCCTCCAAACTGAGGCCATCTGATGGATAAGGAATTGGTTGAAAGGATGCAGACAAAGGGTGGTGATTAATGGTTCTATGTCCAGGTGGAGGTTGGTAACAAGTGATTTCCGCTAGGCGCCTGTCTTGGGGCCAGTGCTCTTTAATATCTTTTTATACTGACATCAGTGAGACAATCGAGTGCACCCTCAGTATGTTTGCTGATGACACCAAGCTAAGATGTGTGGTTGTCAAGGTGCAAGGAAGGGCTGCCACTCAGAGGGACATCGACAGGCTTGAAAGGTGGGACTGGGTGAACCTGATGAGGTTCAACACAGCAAAGTGCAGGGTTTTCCTCTTGGGCCAGAGGAATCCCAGGCATTTATACAGGCTGGAAGTAGCGGTCCTTGAGAGCAGCCCTGCAGAGAAGGACCTGGGGGTCCTGATGGATGAAAAACTTCACGTAAGCCATCAGAGTGCTCTTGCAACTCAAAAAGCAAATGGTGTCCTGGGCTCCATCAGAAGAAGGGAGGCCAGCAGGGAAAGGGAGGTGATTGTCCCGCTCTACTCTGCCCTCATGAGGCCCCACCCGGAATACTGAATGCAGGTCTGGAGCCCCTAATAGAAGAAAGACAGAAAGCAATTGGTGAGGATCCAGAGAAGGGCCTCAAAGTTAGCAGAGCACCTCCCCTACAAAGACAGGCAGAAGAAGCTGTGCTTGTTCAGCCTGCAGAAGAAAAGGCTGCATTACAGCCTTTCAATACCTAGAGAGAGCCTAAACAGGAGGGCTGTCTACTCTTTACAAGGGTAAATGACAGAACAAGGGGAAATGGATTTAAGTTGATGGAGAGAAGACTCGGGTTGGCTGTTAGGGGGAAGTGCTATACAGAGAGATGTTAGGTGCTGGAACAGCAGTATTCTTACAGATACTGCACAGTCGGCTGGTTTAGTGACAGCTGTTACAAGAGAGTTTGAGACACCACTTCTATGCCACGTTGTCATTTTCTCAATTCCTTGAACACTGACAAAATAGTCAAGATGAAAAAGAAAAATATTAATCATTAGGATTAAAAGAGAATCTTCACAACTGGTTTATGCGATGGAGAGGAGAAAGCCTTGTAGGGTATAGGGCAGGAGAAACCCATGGCATTATACATCCATGTTATGTATGGATTACATAAATCCATTGACAATAAGACAAAACACGGCTTGAACTGACGTAGGAAGAATCCAAGCAGACATAAGGAAAAATAAAGCAGAGCTATTTAAACAATGAGAAGCACTGTTGCTTCAACAGACAGGATCTACATCATCTGAGAGTTTCAGTAACAAGTCAGACAGTGGTACAGAATGATACATCTGTGGTTGATCCCGTCTTGCCAGGCACTGAGGGAGAGGTCGGTATCTTAAGGCATCTTCAGCTCTAAGTACTGAAAGTATCTGAGATCTTCTTAACAGATGGGCTCCTCTTAAACATTTGTGAGCTGATGAAAAATACTTTATGACCTCTTACCCTGAGACAAGTTATTTAATTCATGTTGCATTACTGCATATTGTTATTTTGCTTTATTTTAGCAACATTTTGGCTTTCAATTTCCCGGTTCCTTCTAAGTGAGGACTCATCTCCCAGTAAGCAGTAAAGCTTTCTGTGTAAAACCATAACAGTAAAAAGAGCAAGCTATAGTAGGAACCAGCGTGTATGTTTGTATCCGAGATGTTACTGATAAGAAAGATTTAGAGACCTCGGAAGTCATATTTTTCTCCCCAGAGATTTCAGCAAGGCCAGTGGGAAAATAAGTTACTGCCATATCATGCAGATGATTAAATGCCACTTGTTTTAAGGACAAGGAATAGTTCTGCTGCTTTACTCTGTTCGTTATCTTTCTCCTTAGTTTGAAAAGCAATAGGACAACGATTTCATTTGTATGACGGTGATAACTGTGCAGCAGGAACAAGCCTGGAACCTTCAATTCGTTTCTCAAAAGCCATCCTTTACTTAATCACAGCAAGTTTAACACTGGGATTCAGCTGAGTCACAGACATTAACCATGTTTTGCTTTCCTAATTGGAGTCTTTAGTAGATACTGTTTATGTAAAAGGTACATAAAATTCTGTTAATGGGTTTCTGATTCTTCCTCATTTATGATACTTACATAAACACTTAAATGTGGACAAATACTACACAATGATATCTGTATATCTGTAAATTCTCCTTCAATAAATTGTTCGTGTTCTTTTCATGTAAATTTGAGAGCGCGCTCCATGGCAGTTTGTAAGCAGTTGGTAAAAAAAATTAAGATAGGACAACTTCTATTCTCCGAACATAAATTTGTGAACAGAAAGTTATATCAAATATTCACATTAATATTGAAAACCATTTATGGGATTAATGAACCTTTGAACCAAGGGAAAAGATACCACACAAGTGATTTGGATTATTACCCGTTACAAATTAATAGAAAGGCAGACAGTCTTAGTAATTAATTCAAAAGCAACTCAGAGATTAGCATACACTGCGGCAAAGCCCACTTCCAGATGATTAATTAATAGAAGAGAGCTAACTGATCGATGAATATCCATTGGAAAAAGTCTGCCAAACTCTCCCGTTGTTCTTTCCAGCCCTGTATCTCTGTTCTCCGTTTTTTCATAGCAGGGACCTCCATTATCTCCAGTGCATGGACCTGCAAGGAGGTACCGCTGGCTGTAACTTAAATGCAGCTCATCTATGATAGATGAGATAGAATAAAGCTAAAAAGAAGCTTAAAGATTAAGGTTATAGTAACTATTATGAGAAGAGAGTATGCATGAACGGTTTGTGAAGGTCAGCAATTTCTGCAAAAAGAAAAGACGAAAACCATGAAAGACAGCACAGCAGTATTGAGAAATCAGTCATCACCATCAAGAATAATGCAGAAAAACATCTGTTTGTCTTTTAAAGAATGTACAGCAGTCACATTAAAATCTTCCACACTGAAAAAGTTGTCATGGCTTAAGACTGAATCCTTTATTCATGTAAACAATACCACTTTAATACATGGAAACACTTACGTGAGTAGAACTCTCATATGTTTTATACATTATAGCAAATGTTTTAGGAGAACTTTGTGTCTTCTAACTTCACATTTTCTCTTACATCTCTTCATTTTCCTCAATCAGCATTAGCAGCAGTACCAATATTGGTTGGTGTGCTGTAGTATCATTCACTCACAGTTTTCTTGTACTTCTATAGATAGCAGAGGAGTTACTGAATTCATGTAGTCCCTACAGTGAATGCTCAGATCTTTCAGGAAGGCCTGGTTGTGGATGCCCCATCCCCGGAGGTGTCCAAGGCCAGGCTGATGGGGCCCTGGGCAGCCTGGGCTGCTATGAAATGTGGAGGTTGGTGGCCCTCCCTGCGGTGGGAGACTGGAGGTTCGTGATACTTGACGCCCCTTCCAACCCGGGCCATTCTATGATTCCATGGTTCTGTGACTCCGGGCCATGGCAGCATAAGCTGCTTTTAGGGACAACTGCAAGGCCATATTCTCTAAAGGCCAGCTGTCTCCTCAGTCCCATCCTTCTTCCCACAGAAACTGCATACCCAAACTGACTGCCGGCAGATATCATATATTCGCCATTGAAATAGAGGTTCAATGTGATGCCTGTTGAGCAGACAGCCGAGTGAGCTTTCTGACTGCCTCTCACTGCTTGTACCATGAAGCAGAGCTACAGAAAGAAAACACTCCAACACAAAATACACCTGCAGTTTGGGGCATCACCACATCCACTCTCATAGACAACACTGCCCAATTCCTTTTCACCTTTTCCCAGCAGATTCTCTGAGTACTTTCGCCCCAGTTTTTCCTTGTTGAGGATCCAGAATCCTGGGATTCTGGAGTCGGGCGTACAGAGGGTCTGATGAGCGCTATACTCCAACTGAGAAGGAGATCTTAGCTGCATATGAGGGGGTTCGAGCTGCTTCCGAAGTAGTCGGTACTGAAACACAGCTCCTTGTGGCACCTCGACTGCCAGTGCTGAACTGGATGTCCAAGGGAAAGGTTCCCTCCACCAAATTGCTACTGATGCCACTTGGAGTAAGTGGATTGCGTAGATCACGCAGCGAGCGCGGATGGGGAACCTCAGCCGTCCAGGAATCCTAGAGGTCATCATGGATAGGAGTGAAGGTAAAAAGTTTGGAAAATCACCAGCAGAAGAAGTATCACGTGCTAAAGAGGCCCCACCATACAAGGAACTACCAGAAAATGAAAAGAAATATGCCTTGTTCACAGATGGATCGTGTGGTATTGTGGGAAAGCATCGCAGATGGAAATCTGCTGTGTGGAGACCCACACGACAAGTTGCAGAGGCCACTGAAGGGAAAGGCGAATCAAGCCAATTTGCAGAGGTAAAGGCCGTCCAGCTGGCCTTAGATGTTGCTGAGCGGGAGAGGTGGCCAATGCTCTATCTCTACACTGACTCATGGATGGTGGCAAATGCCTTATGGGTGTGCTTGCAGCAGTGGGAGCAAAATAACTGGCAAAGAAGGGGTAAACCTATTTGGGCTGCTGAACTGTGGAAATACATTGCTGCCCGAACAAAGAATGTTGTTGTAAAGGTGCGCCATGTAGATGCTCATGTGCCCAAAAGTCGGGCAACTGAAGAACAGCAAAATAACCATCAGGTAGATCGAGCTGCCAAAATTAAGGTGGCACAAATAGACCTGGACTGGCAGAACAAGGGTGAATTATTTCTGGCTCGGTGGGCCCATGAGACCTCAGGTCATCAAGGAAGAGATGCAACATACAAATGGGCTAGAGACCGAGGGGTGGACTTAACTATGGATGCCATTGCACAGCTTATCCATGATTGTGACACATGCGCCACAATTAAACAAGCCAAGGGGATGAAACTTCTCTGGGAGGAAGGGCAATGACAAAAATATAAATATGGGGAGGCATGGCAGGTTGATTATATCACCTTGCCACAACCTCGCAATGGTAAGCGTTATGTGCTCACCAGGGTGGAGGCAACCACCGGGTGGCTTGAAACATTGCAGTACCCCACGCTACAGCCCGAAACACCATATTAGGGATTGAGAAACAAGACCTGCGGCCACATGGCACCCCAGAAAGGATTGAGTCAGAAAATGGGACTCATTTCAAAGATTCTCTTGTAAACACCTGGCCCAAGATCATGATATTGAGTGGATTTATCATGTCCCCTATCATGCACCAGCCTCTGGTAAAATTGAACGCTACAATGGGTTGCTAAAAGCCATGTTGAAAGCAATGGGTGGCAAAATATTTAAGCATTGGGAGAAGCATTTGGCTGAAGCCACCTGGTTAGTCAATACTAGAGGATCAATCAATTGCGATGGTCCTGCTTGCTCCCTACATACTGTCAAGGGAGATAAGGTTCCTGTCGTACATGTAAAGAACATGTTCGGAAAGGCGGTTTGGGTCTTTCCAGCTTCTGGCAAGGGCAAACCTCTTTGTGGAACTGTTTTTGCTCAGGGACCTGGATCCACTCGGTGGGTGATGCAGAGAAACGGGGATGTTCAGTGTGTACCACAAGGGAATTTGATGCTGGGGGAGTGCAGTCAGTAATTCCATATATATAAGTTTGTGTGTGCACGTGTTTAAAGTTTGGTAATTATTGTCTGTTTGTGTATATATTAGGCATGATGTAGTGATGCAGAATAAGGGGTGGAATGTCATGGTGTTGTGATTTTGGGCTTTTGGTATTCCACATCATAACATCATGTGGGGCACTGGGACTTTATCTGTCGATGCTCGAGTCCTGGGTACCTGCCCAGAAGAGGAGAATAACTACATTCCCGGGGACCTCGCGGTCAGGGAGACGAGGTTAAACTCCTGGTCACCTGATGTACACTTTTCTCGCCCGCCCTTCATCGTGGGCGCTGCTCCCGTCTCCCTGCTGCTCAACTGGACTGCGCATCTCTCCTCAGTGTTGTGGTGAGGCCTATCCACCTTTCGGACATTCTCTCTCTCATTATGTTTGATTTATTAGCTTCAATTCTGATTATATTGTATTATAGTATGCGAATATTGGATTCCAATAATATACTTAGTAAATTAGTTTGTTTCTCCTCAGATCGGTGCCACTGTTTTAATTATTTTGGGGTCCCCTGTTTCCTTTTTTTCCGGAGGCGTGGATCAGCGGATTTCTCCGCCCCGCTCGTCAAGGAACCGGGCCGAACCAGCCCGTAAACCGTTGACACAGGGCCGTTTTATTTTATGGGTACCTGGCTCTAAATGCTCAGGGGCAGGGAGCAGAAGATTATTTTCGTTACCAATCTGGGGTCTTACCTGATGATCAGTGCCCGTAATTTGGATCCTAAGCCTATGGGGTGGCGCATGTCGTCCGCAACATTCTCAGGGCACTGGGTCTGCCGTCTCGAGGTCTTTCTTTCAGGTCCCGCAGGGTTTCATACAGTCTTGTCGTCCATCCCTGCAGGGACTGGGAGTCTGTCTTCGGGGCAGCCTTAAGAATACCGTTGTAACGTTCAGTGAGGCCTGCCCCCATTGGATTATATGGCAGGTGGAATCGCCATTCGATGTAATTTCCTTCTGCCCAGCGCTGTATCGTTGCACCAGTAAAATGAGTCCCTTGGTCGCTCTCGATGACTTGAGGTGTCCCGTAGGCAGACATCAGTTTAGTGAGTGCATTGATGGTATATGCCTGGTTTGCTTTCGGTACTGGATAGGCCTGCAGCCGCCCACTTGCAGTGTCGACGCAGGTCAGGGCGTATCTTGCCCCTTTGGAGCAAGGAAGGGGCCCGATGTAATCGACCTACCATCGCTGGAGAGGACTGTGTCCCCTAGCAAGATGGGCTGTTGTTTCGGGCAACGATCTTGGTCTCATCTTGGAGCAAGCATCGCAATCCTGGCATGCCTGGACGATATCAGATAGTTGTATGGGCAGTCCCCATGCTTTAGCAGCTGCCCACATTGTCTTTTGACTAGCATGCCCTAGCTTCCTCTAGCATGCACCTCTACACCCTTCCTGTCCCCATTGCCCCCTGCCCACCCCTACCCCTCAAGGGCAGGGGGGTGTGGCAGGGAGTACTTCTTCAGGGCAGAGAATGATTCGCATTATGAAACACGCTGCATCCTCATCATCGTCACTGACTGCGATGCCACCCACAGCAGCACAGTGCGCACAGTCAAGGAGTGTGGCATCGTGCGCTACATCACTGGAGTACAGCCCACACTGCACCATGGGGCCATGCAGAGACCACCGTGTCCCTGACCCCCATCTCCACAACACAGGTGCAGAACAACTTCAGAAATACACACAACCAGAGCCTTTGTCACCTTTGTCGCCATCCTTGAGAGCTTCTGGCACCTGCGTGGGATATTATTTAGGGCCTTTGGGGCAATTGGGGTCATTATATGGAGCTGTTTGAGGATATTAGTGCCCTCTGGGGGCTTTATTTGGGCACGTTTAGGACATTTGGTGTTGTTATTTGGGAGCTCCACCTCTCCTAGGCCCATTTCTGAGCTTACTACAAGTGGGGAAGGATCTCTTCTGGAGATCCATTCCACTCAGTTTCAAAAGCAAGCCCAGGATGTCGGTAAGACTTCTATCATTTCTGCTTTGGTATAATAACTGCGTACCCAAGCCCTTTGGTACATTTCATAACTATAGCATCTGTACTTTCGTTGATTGTACATAGGTACATTTGTGAAAAATTATTGTCAAAGGTGAAGCACCGGAAGATTAATATTTCATCAAAAATTGCTGATGAACACCTTGACAACTCACTAAGAGTGGCAACCGCTGCTATTGAACAAACCTGATGTATCAATTTCACAAAAGCAAGGTCTAACTTCCCACTAGTTTTTGTTGTTTCATGTTTTTACAAAAATATGTGAAACATACATTTTATTAAGGAGTTTATATGCAGCACATGACAATTCCCGTTACTCTTATGAGACAAGTCATGCTGATTACCTCAAAATTTAAAGGGAGGTTGAATGAATACAGAATTATCCTCCATTGCTCAACTAGTTCTAACAAGAAGTCAGAAGGGCTTTGAAAATATGGTGTGATTAAAGCCTACTTCCTGTCTCAGAACCCATACCCGTGCACCAGAAATGTCAGCACCATTTCAGTAATTGTAGAATTACTTCCTCTTCCCATAATTACAGCATAGCTACCTGTGCATAAATGATTCTGTGACCTGAGCTACTTCTTTGAATCTAGCACTTCTCCACGGCTAGAGCAGTGTGTCCTGTTTTTTATATAGTGTTGAATCAAATTGGAACTCCTAAGTTGTAACTCCATTTTTCCTGCTACTTTTTGTGGACTGATGTGATCAGTAAGAGTTACTTGCATATTGAAATTAATTCATTGAAACTTACCTCTTACATTTGAAACAGAAAAAACAAAATGCTAAGAACAATCTATCTAAAACAAAGCTATTTCTACTCTTGGATTTTAAACACTTGTGATTTGTGAGTCCATTTTGGACTTTGTTTTGTTGTCAAAGGGGCTTATTTAGCTCTGTGATCCTACGAAGGCACTTCCAGCTCAGAGAACGAGACCTTCCTCCAGTGCTTCTATTCTTTGATGTAATGAATACACACTCTGTTACTCTGTTTGACAGAGGAGCACGGTAAGACATTGAAGATGTTGAAGTAACCTTGGAGATGGAGTGCCTTCATTTCTTTCGTATTACATTTACCAATGTTTTTCAGAGACCGTAGGTAGCATTTTTGAAAATTTTTCAAAATGAAATGAAGTCCGAAAATAAATCCAGAGGTATTATTTAGTGAAATACAAGTTTAAATTAAAATCTCTGTATCTTTCTACCTCTATCATCATTCCACTGGTATTTATGTGTAAACATATAACTGATGATGAGATTAGGGGATGATGGGTGAAATGTTAGCCCAAGCAGATTACTACAAATCCTAATTGTTGAAGGAGATGGGGAAGGGAAGGTGAGTGATAAAGACAGGAAATAAAAGCAAGGAGTCTTCGTAGAAAGCAAGAGAGAGATAGTCACCACTAGGTTTGATTCATAGTTCAGACACTGATCTTCAGAAGTGATGGGTTGTCAAGGGTTGTTGTTTGGTTGATGATGACAACAGTGGCAACAGTACCAACTCGTATACAGAAGTCCAAAGTGATCGAGTCAGCTCTCTTTGGAGTGGCAGCTTCTGGCTTTGGGATCTCGGCAGAAACTCCTTTGTTCCCATCTTCCACACCTTGTCAGCAAAGAGGAGGGAGCTGTGAGGTGCTCACCTGCACCCTGTTTTTCACAGTATGTGATGGTATAATTCCCCAGTCTCCCACACGAAGCTGGATTTATTTGCTCCCAGGCCAGATCTTCTGCTAGTAAAAGCTCCTGAGAACTCTCTTCTGAAGGCAAAGAGTTCCAAAGGAAATGCTTTCAAATGTCCACAAAGTTATGTTGATTGCCACACAGTGACACTCATCAGTCACCTCCTGGATAAGTCAGTTAGAGTCTTATCCTGAAAAAATACCTCAAAAAGCAAGCCTGGAGCCAAGAAAAAAAAGAAGGGTTCAGACCCTTGGGTATTGCCATGCTTAACAAGAATACTCCTGCATAATTGTCAGTCCCTGAGAGGATTCCTGTTTTATGTACTAACTAGATAACAGAGCTCTTGCAGAGAAATAGTAGTATTAAAGTGCAAAGTGCACATAAACATTTGCAAATGCTAGATTTCATATTTCCCAATGAAATGTTATTCATGTGCTATTGAGGATCCATTATTGTACAGCCTTGAATCATATGGTCACTTGCTATTTTTTGTCAAGTCTTCATCTTAGCTACGGAATGTAAGTCGCTTACTTAGTCAGCAACTTTTCAATCTTTTACATTTTTCTGTTCTTTGAACAGCCCGATACCTCACAGTATTCCAACTGTGCTTTTAAAACAGAATAGTTAGAATCGTAGAATCACCAAGGTTGGAAAAGACGTAAAAGATAATCCAGTCCAACCGTTCGTTTTATAGAATAAAAGAAGATCTGTTCACTTACTTAGCATACTAAAATCAAGAATTTCAAGACTTCCATTATTGCAGGCGGAAGCTTATTATGACTGTTTTTTTTTCTAGGAGTTTCTTCACTGAAATAGGATTTAAAACCCATGCTGCGACACTGCAGTATTGTTCACTGCAAGAAACTAGTTTGGTCTGCCTCGAAGGCAGTGCGTTTCTCTGTGTTGCATTTGCTTTGGGTGTGTATTACGCTTGTTCATGTCTTAACATGTTTCCGAAAGAGATGGATTTCAATGCATCTCCAGTAAATCTGGCTAGAACGATTTAGTTCTCTCCCTTATGCAGCACGACAACATTTCCATTTGAACTTTCGTAGGCTCCATTGACTGGCAGGTATGATGGACACTAAGCACATCTAAACACAAGCATGGAGATATACGCATGTATTGATTTCATTTCCTCAGTTTAGCTTTAATTGCATCATTTTACTTCGAGTTGTATTTCTAGCTTGAGATCACTCTTTTAGCTTTAAGTTCTTGTACCAGATGTACCTCTGCCAGAAATACAGGGCAGGTGATGCCTCACGTTCCGGGTTAAAGAATGGCACGACTTGGCTCTCACGGCTCGAAACCGGCATTCGCGCTGAATCGCTCCGGAGCGTTTGCACTCGCTGCCCGAGAAATCGCGCTTGTGCCGGTTGCCGCTTCCAGCGCTCAGCCGCGGTCTCGTTTTGTTCGCTCGCCGCGAAAGAGCGACTGTCGGTGGCTGCTTTTCCCCGAGTCGCGGGTTCTTCTCCGCGCATCGGAAAGGAGCGCTTTGGACTTCGCCCGGCGTAAGTCTATGCAGAATGCACTGCGCCTGGCTCGGAATGTTGTGTCCGTGCCTGTCCTTCGAGCGACAATTCGTAGCAGTAAGCTTCTCCGTGGCTTCACTGCTGCGTTCCGTGACGAGGTGTGGAAGTGAGAACTTTCCCTAAAGAGGCAGCTGGGCGTTCGTGGAGCGACAGACGTTGTGCTCTCGGGGAGCACATTTGATAAAGGCGAGAGGGATCCTTCCTGCACTGCGCAGAAAAAAACCCCTCCGGAGGGACGGCGGCACTCTGAATTCGCCCCTTCTCGGCATCGGAACGGCCTACGGAGTACAGTGTCATAATTTTAGCAGGAAATGACACATTCGGTATTGTAATGTATTTTGTGCAGGGAACGTGAAGTATTTCTAAGGAACGGGATATTTGTGAGCAGACCGCGGCTGAGCGCTGGAAGCGGCATCCGGGGAGAAGCGCGATTTGTCGGGCAGCGAGTGCAAACGCTCCCGAGCGATTCAGCGCGAATGCCGGTTTCGAGCCGTGAGAGCGAAGTCGTGCCGTTCGGATAGAATTAGATTAGGTTGAATGAGATGATTTTTAAGGTCTTTTCCAACCTGAGTGATTCGATGAGTGTAAGTGAGAAAACGACCTGCCCGAAATCGCAAAACATACATAGAAATTGTCTGTAGCTCTGTCAAGGTTTGAAGCCTAGCAAGAAACCTTTTTTAATGTCTTTCAAGTATTTCTGAAAACTTTCTGAATTCTGCCTCTCCTCCATTCTTTACATAGCTACAATGTATTAGCCAACTATGATGATCTCAAATTTCTTTTTTACTGTTTTTAATTGCTACAGTTTTCCAGAGCACATTGTCTATCAAACCCAACTAGATAATCCTCACTGTAAGGGGCTATGAGTCCTTTCCATTTTGATTGGAGAAGGTAAATCCATGGATGTATTTTATTTAATTTATGATTATCAATTTATGATCAGATATGATACAAACTATGGAACCCTTAAAAAGCTTTTTCTTTCAGTGCTTTGATTGCTTCTGCATTTGCGAGAACTCTCTGTCCCTATTATTCTGGTTGTTCAACCGTGAAATATCAAAAGGATATGATACCGTAGGAGTAGAAATTATCCCACAAACAAAAACAAGTTCACGAACTTGGAATGCAATTTCTTGCTCAAACCAGAAAGGCCAATAGATTGGTAAAGAGCTGGGCACTGTCAACACTTACAGAGAACGCAAGTAACAAAAGTTTGGGGTTTTTTTTTTGTTTTTTTTTTTGTTTTGTTTTGTTTTGTTTTTGTTCTTAACAGGAGAACAAAAATAAAAACAAAAAGGGAGAGGTCATGCTTAACCTATCTGGTGGCCTTCTGCTATGGAGCGATGGCAGTGGTGGACAAAGGGAAGGTGACTGATGTCATTTAGCTGGACTTGAGCAAGGCCTTTGACACGGTCCCCCACTGCATCCTCCAAACTGAGGCCATCTGATGGATAAGGAATTGGTTGAAAGGATGCAGACAAAGGGTGGTGATTAATGGTTCTATGTCCAGGTGGAGGTTGGTAACAAGTGATTTCCGCTAGGCGCCTGTCTTGGGGCCAGTGCTCTTTAATATCTTTTTATACTGACATCAGTGAGACAATCGAGTGCACCCTCAGTATGTTTGCTGATGACACCAAGCTAAGATGTGTGGTTGTCAAGGTGCAAGGAAGGGCTGCCACTCAGAGGGACATCGACAGGCTTGAAAGGTGGGACTGGGTGAACCTGATGAGGTTCAACACAGCAAAGTGCAGGGTTTTCCTCTTGGGCCAGAGGAATCCCAGGCATTTATACAGGCTGGAAGTAGCGGTCCTTGAGAGCAGCCCTGCAGAGAAGGACCTGGGGGTCCTGATGGATGAAAAACTTCACGTAAGCCATCAGAGTGCTCTTGCAACTCAAAAAGCAAATGGTGTCCTGGGCTCCATCAGAAGAAGGGAGGCCAGCAGGGAAAGGGAGGTGATTGTCCCGCTCTACTCTGCCCTCATGAGGCCCCACCCGGAATACTGAATGCAGGTCTGGAGCCCCTAATACAAGAAAGACAGAAAGCAATTGGTGAGGATCCAGAGAAGGGCCTCAAAGTTAGCAGAGCACCTCCCCTACAAAGACAGGCAGAAGAAGCTGTGCTTGTTCAGCCTGGTGAAGAAAAGGCTGCGTTACAGCCTTTCAATACCTAGAGAGAGCCTAAACAGGAGGGCTGTCTACTCTTTACAAGGGTAAATGACAGAACAAGGGGAAATGGATTTAAGTTGATGGAGAGAAGACTCGGGTTGGCTGTTAGGGGGAAGTGCTATACAGAGAGATGTTAGGTGCTGGAACAGCAGTATTCTTACAGATACTGCACAGTCGGCTGGTTTAGTGACAGCTGTTACAAGAGAGTTTGAGACACCACTTCTATGCCACGTTGTCATTTTCTCAATTCCTTGAACACTGACAAAATAGTCAAGATGAAAAAGAAAAATATTAATCATTAGGATTAAAAGAGAATCTTCACAACTGGTTTATGCGATGGAGAGGAGAAAGCCTTGTAGGGTATAGGGCAGGAGAAACCCATGGCATTATACATCCATGTTATGTATGGATTACATAAATCCATTGACAATAAGACAAAACACGGCTTGAACTGACGTAGGAAGAATCCAAGCAGACATAAGGAAAAATAAAGCAGAGCTATTTAAACAATGAGAAGCACTGTTGCTTCAACAGACAGGATCTACATCATCTGAGAGTTTCAGTAACAAGTCAGACAGTGGTACAGAATGATACATCTGTGGTTGATCCCGTCTTGCCAGGCACTGAGGGAGAGGTCGGTATCTTAAGGCATCTTCAGCTCTAAGTACTGAAAGTATCTGAGATCTTCTTAACAGATGGGCTCCTCTTAAACATTTGTGAGCTGATGAAAAATGCTTTATGACCTCTTACCCTGAGACAAGTTATTTAATTCATGTTGCATTACTGCATATTGTTATTTTGCTTTATTTTAGCAACATTTTGGCTTTCAATTTCCCGGTTCCTTCTAAGTGAGGACTCATCTCCCAGTAAGCAGTAAAGCTTTCTGTGTAAAACCATAACAGTAAAAAGAGCAAGCTATAGTAGGAACCAGCGTGTATGTTTGTATCCGAGATGTTACTGATAAGAAAGATTTAGAGACCTCGGAAGTCATATTTTTCTCCCCAGAGATTTCAGCAAGGCCAGTGGGAAAATAAGTTACTGCCATATCATGCAGATGATTAAATGCCACTTGTTTTAAGGACAAGGAATAGTTCTGCTGCTTTACTCTGTTCGTTATCTTTCTCCTTAGTTTGAAAAGCAATAGGACAACGATTTCATTTGTATGACGGTGATAACTGTGCAGCAGGAACAAGCCTGGAACCTTCAATTCGTTTCTCAAAAGCCATCCTTTACTTAATCACAGCAAGTTTAACACTGGGATTCAGCTGAGTCACAGACATTAACCATGTTTTGCTTTCCTAATTGGAGTCTTTAGTAGATACTGTTTATGTAAAAGGTACATAAAATTCTGTTAATGGGTTTCTGATTCTTCCTCATTTATGATACTTACATAAACACTTAAATGTGGACAAATACTACACAATGATATCTGTATATCTGTAAATTCTCCTTCAATAAATTGTTCGTGTTCTTTTCATGTAAATTTGAGAGCGCGCTCCATGGCAGTTTGTAAGCAGTTGGTAAAAAAAATTAAGATAGGACAACTTCTATTCTCCGAACATAAATTTGTGAACAGAAAGTTATATCAAATATTCACATTAATATTGAAAACCATTTATGGGATTAATGAACCTTTGAACCAAGGGAAAAGATACCACACAAGTGATTTGGATTATTACCCGTTACAAATTAATAGAAAGGCAGACAGTCTTAGTAATTAATTCAAAAGCAACTCAGAGATTAGCATACACTGCGGCAAAGCCCACTTCCAGATGATTAATTAATAGAAGAGAGCTAACTGATCGATGAATATCCATTGGAAAAAGTCTGCCAAACTCTCCCGTTGTTCTTTCCAGCCCTGTATCTCTGTTCTCCGTTTTTTCATAGCAGGGACCTCCATTATCTCCAGTGCATGGACCTGCAAGGAGGTACCGCTGGCTGTAACTTAAATGCAGCTCATCTATGATAGATGAGATAGAATAAAGCTAAAAAGAAGCTTAGAGATTAAGGTTATAGTAACTATTATGAGAAGAGAGTATGCATGAACGGTTTGTGAAGGTCAGCAATTTCTGCAAAAAGAAAAGACGAAAACCATGAAAGACAGCACAGCAGTATTGAGAAATCAGTCATCACCATCAAGAATAATGCAGAAAAACATCTGTTTGTCTTTTAAAGAATGTACAGCAGTCACATTAACATCTTCTACACTGAGAAAGTTGGCATGGCTTAAGACTGAATCCTTTATTCATGTAAACAATACCACTTTAATACATGGAAACACTTACGTGAGTAGAACTCTCATATGTTTTATACATTATAGCAAATGTTTTAGGAGAACTTTGTGTCTTCTAACTTCACATTTTCTCTTACATCTCTTCATTTTCCTCAATCAGCATTAGCAGCAGTACCAATATTGGTTGGTGTGCTGTAGTATCATTCACTCACAGTTTTCTTGTACTTCTATAGATAGCAGAGGAGTTACTGAATTCATGTAGTCCCTACAGTGAATGCTCAGATCTTTCAGGAAGGCCTGGTTGTGGATGCCCCATCCCCGGAGGTGTCCAAGGCCAGGCTGATGGGGCCCTGGGCAGCCTGGGCTGCTATGAAATGTGGAGGTTGGTGGCCCTCCCTGCGGTGGGAGACTGGAGGTTCGTGATACTTGACGCCCCTTCCAACCCGGGCCATTCTATGATTCCATGGTTCTGTGACTCCGGGCCATGGCAGCATAAGCTGCTTTTAGGGACAACTGCAAGGCCATATTCTCTAAAGGCCAGCTGTCTCCTCAGTCCCATCCTTCTTCCCACAGAAACTGCATACCCAAACTGACTGCCGGCAGATATCATATATTCGCCATTGAAATAGAGGTTCAATGTGATGCCTGTTGAGCAGACAGCCGAGTGAGCTTTCTGACTGCCTCTCACTGCTTGTACCATGAAGCAGAGCTACAGAAAGAAAACACTCCAACACAAAATACACCTGCAGTTTGGGGCATCACCACATCCACTCTCATAGACAACACTGCCCAATTCCTTTTCACCTTTTCCCAGCAGATTCTCTGAGTACTTTCGCCCCAGTTTTTCCTTGTTGAGGATCCAGAATCCTGGGATTCTGGAGTCGGGCGTACAGAGGGTCTGATGAGCGCTATACTCCAACTGAGAAGGAGATCTTAGCTGCATATGAGGGGGTTCGAGCTGCTTCCGAAGTAGTCGGTACTGAAACACAGCTCCTTGTGGCACCTCGACTGCCAGTGCTGAACTGGATGTCCAAGGGAAAGGTTCCCTCCACCAAATTGCTACTGATGCCACTTGGAGTAAGTGGATTGCGTAGATCACGCAGCGAGCGCGGATGGGGAACCTCAGCCGTCCAGGAATCCTAGAGGTCATCATGGATAGGAGTGAAGGTAAAAAGTTTGGAAAATCACCAGCAGAAGAAGTATCACGTGCTAAAGAGGCCCCACCATACAAGGAACTACCAGAAAATGAAAAGAAATATGCCTTGTTCACAGATGGATCGTGTGGTATTGTGGGAAAGCATCGCAGATGGAAATCTGCTGTGTGGAGACCCACACGACAAGTTGCAGAGGCCACTGAAGGGAAAGGCGAATCAAGCCAATTTGCAGAGGTAAAGGCCGTCCAGCTGGCCTTAGATGTTGCTGAGCGGGAGAGGTGGCCAATGCTCTATCTCTACACTGACTCATGGATGGTGGCAAATGCCTTATGGGTGTGCTTGCAGCAGTGGGAGCAAAATAACTGGCAAAGAAGGGGTAAACCTATTTGGGCTGCTGAACTGTGGAAATACATTGCTGCCCGAACAAAGAATGTTGTTGTAAAGGTGCGCCATGTAGATGCTCATGTGCCCAAAAGTCGGGCAACTGAAGAACAGCAAAATAACCATCAGGTAGATCGAGCTGCCAAAATTAAGGTGGCACAAATAGACCTGGACTGGCAGAACAAGGGTGAATTATTTCTGGCTCGGTGGGCCCATGAGACCTCAGGTCATCAAGGAAGAGATGCAACATACAAATGGGCTAGAGACCGAGGGGTGGACTTAACTATGGATGCCATTGCACAGCTTATCCATGATTGTGACACATGCGCCACAATTAAACAAGCCAAGGGGATGAAACTTCTCTGGGAGGAAGGGCAATGACAAAAATATAAATATGGGGAGGCATGGCAGGTTGATTATATCACCTTGCCACAACCTCGCAATGGTAAGCGTTATGTGCTCACCAGGGTGGAGGCAACCACCGGGTGGCTTGAAACATTGCAGTACCCCACGCTACAGCCCGAAACACCATATTAGGGATTGAGAAACAAGACCTGCGGCCACATGGCACCCCAGAAAGGATTGAGTCAGAAAATGGGACTCATTTCAAAGATTCTCTTGTAAACACCTGGCCCAAGATCATGATATTGAGTGGATTTATCATGTCCCCTATCATGCACCAGCCTCTGGTAAAATTGAACGCTACAATGGGTTGCTAAAAGCCATGTTGAAAGCAATGGGTGGCAAAATATTTAAGCATTGGGAGAAGCATTTGGCTGAAGCCACCTGGTTAGTCAATACTAGAGGATCAATCAATTGCGATGGTCCTGCTTGCTCCCTACATACTGTCAAGGGAGATAAGGTTCCTGTCGTACATGTAAAGAACATGTTCGGAAAGGCGGTTTGGGTCTTTCCAGCTTCTGGCAAGGGCAAACCTCTTTGTGGAACTGTTTTTGCTCAGGGACCTGGATCCACTCGGTGGGTGATGCAGAGAAACGGGGATGTTCAGTGTGTACCACAAGGGAATTTGATGCTGGGGGAGTGCAGTCAGTAATTCCATATATATAAGTTTGTGTGTGCACGTGTTTAAAGTTTGGTAATTATTGTCTGTTTGTGTATATATTAGGCATGATGTAGTGATGCAGAATAAGGGGTGGAATGTCATGGTGTTGTGATTTTGGGCTTTTGGTATTCCACATCATAACATCATGTGGGGCACTGGGACTTTATCTGTCGATGCTCGAGTCCTGGGTACCTGCCCAGAAGAGGAGAATAACTACATTCCCGGGGACCTCGCGGTCAGGGAGACGAGGTTAAACTCCTGGTCACCTGATGTACACTTTTCTCGCCCGCCCTTCATCGTGGGCGCTGCTCCCGTCTCCCTGCTGCTCAACTGGACTGCGCATCTCTCCTCAGTGTTGTGGTGAGGCCTATCCACCTTTCGGACATTCTCTCTCTCATTATGTTTGATTTATTAGCTTCAATTCTGATTATATTGTATTATAGTATGCGAATATTGGATTCCAATAATATACTTAGTAAATTAGTTTGTTTCTCCTCAGATCGGTGCCACTGTTTTAATTATTTTGGGGTCCCCTGTTTCCTTTTTTTCCGGAGGCGTGGATCAGCGGATTTCTCCGCCCCGCTCGTCAAGGAACCGGGCCGAACCAGCCCGTAAACCGTTGACACAGGGCCGTTTTATTTTATGGGTACCTGGCTCTAAATGCTCAGGGGCAGGGAGCAGAAGATTATTTTCATTACCAATCTGGGGTCTTACCTGATGATCAGTGCCCGTAATTTCGATCCTAAGCCTATGGGGTGGCGCATGTCGTCCGCAACATTCTCAGGGCACTGGGTCTGCCGTCTCGAGGTCTTTCTTTCAGGTCCCGCAGGGTTTCATACAGTCTTGTCGTCCATCCCTGCAGGGACTGGGAGTCTGTCTTCGGGGCAGCCTTAAGAATACCGTTGTAACGTTCAGTGAGGCCTGCCCCATTGGATTATATGGCAGGTGGAATCGCCATTCGATGTAATTTCCTTCTGCCCAGCGCTGTATCGTTGCACCAGTAAAATGAGTCCCTTGGTCGCTCTCGATGACTTGAGGTGTCCCGTAGGCAGACATCAGTTTAGTGAGTGCATTGATGGTATATGCCTGGTTTGCTTTCGGTACTGGATAGGCCTGCAGCCGCCCACTTGCAGTGTCGACGCAGGTCAGGGCGTATCTTGCCCCTTTGGAGCAAGGAAGGGGCCCGATGTAATCGACCTACCATCGCTGGAGAGGACTGTGTCCCCTAGCAAGATGGGCTGTTGTTTCGGGCAACGATCTTGGTCTCATCTTGGAGCAAGCATCGCAATCCTGGCATGCCTGGACGATATCAGATAGTTGTATGGGCAGTCCCCATGCTTTAGCAGCTGCCCACATTGTCTTTTGACTAGCATGCCCTAGCTTCCTCTAGCATGCACCTCTACACCCTTCCTGTCCCCATTGCCCCCTGCCCACCCCTACCCCTCAAGGGCAGGGGGGTGTGGCAGGGAGTACTTCTTCAGGGCAGAGAATGATTCGCATTATGAAACACGCTGCATCCTCATCATCGTCACTGACTGCGATGCCACCCACAGCAGCACAGTGCGCACAGTCAAGGAGTGTGGCATCGTGCGCTACATCACTGGAGTACAGCCCACACTGCACCATGGGGCCATGCAGAGACCACCGTGTCCCTGACCCCCATCTCCACAACACAGGTGCAGAACAACTTCAGAAATACACACAACCAGAGCCTTTGTCACCTTTGTCGCCATCCTTGAGAGCTTCTGGCACCTGCGTGGGATATTATTTAGGGCCTTTGGGGCAATTGGGGCCATTATATGGAGCTGTTTGAGGATATTAGTGCCCTCTGGGGGCTTTATTTGGGCACGTTTAGGACATTTGGTGTTGTTATTTGGGAGCTCCACCTCTCCTAGGCCCATTTCTGAGCTTACTACAAGTGGGGAAGGATCTCTTCTGGAGATCCATTCCACTCAGTTTCAAAAGCAAGCCCAGGATGTCGGTAAGACTTCTATCATTTCTGCTTTGGTATAATAACTGCGTACCCAAGCCCTTTGGTACATTTCATAACTATAGCATCTGTACTTTCGTTGATTGTACATAGGTACATTTGTGAAAAATTATTGTCAAAGGTGAAGCACCGGAAGATTAATATTTCATCAAAAATTGCTGATGAACACCTTGACAACTCACTAAGAGTGGCAACCGCTGCTATTGAACAAACCTGATGTATCAATTTCCCAAAAGCAAGGTCTAACTTCCCACTAGTTTTTGTTGTTTCATGTTTTTACAAAAATATGTGAAACATGCATTTTATTAAGGAGTTTATATGCAGCACATGACAATTCCCGTTACTCATATGAGACAAGTCATGCTGATTACCTCAAAATTGAAAGGGAGGTTGAATGAATACAGACTTATCCTCCATTGCACAACTAGTTCTAACAAGAAGTCAGAAGGGCTTTGAAAATATGGTGTGATTAAAGCCTACTTCCTGTCTCAGAACCCATACCCGTGCACCAGAAATGTCAGCACCATTTCAGTAATTGTAGAATTACTTCCTCTTCACATAATTACAGCATAACTACCTGTGCATAAATGATTCTGTGAAATGAGCTACTTCTTTGAATCTAGCACTTCTCCTCGGCTAGGACAGTGTGTGCTGTTTTTTATATAGTGTTGAATTAAATTGGAACTCCTAAGTTGTAACTCCATTTTTCCTGCTACTTTTTGTGGACTGATGTGATCAGTAAGACTAACTTGCATATTGGAATTAATTCATTGAAACTTACCTCTTACATTTGAAACAGAAAAAACAAAATGCTAAGAACAATCTATCTAAAACAAAGCTATTTCTACTCTTGGATTTTAAACACTTGTGATTTGTGAGTCCATTTTGGACTTTGTTTTGTTGTCAAAGGGGCTTATTTAGCTCTGTGATCCTACGAAGGCACTTCCAGCTCAGAGAACGAGACCTTCCTCCAGTGCTTCTATTCTTTGATGTAATGAATACACACTCTGTTACTCTGTTTGACAGAGGAGCACGGTAAGACATTGAAGATGTTGAAGTAACCTTGGAGATGGAGTGCCTTCATTTCTTTCGTATTACATTTACCAATGTTTTTCAGAGACCGTAGGTAGCATTTTTGAAAATTTTTCAAAATGAAATGAAGTCCGAAAATAAATCCAGAGGTATTATTTAGTGAAATACAAGTTTAAATTAAAATCTCTGTATCTTCCTACCTCTATCATCATTCCACTGGTATTTATGTGTAAACATATAACTGATGATGAGATTAGGGGATGATGGGTGAAATGTTAGCCCAAGCAGATTACTACAAATCCTAATTGTTGAAGGAGATGGGGAAGGGAAGGTGAGTGATACAGACAGGAAATAAAAGCAAGGAGTCTTCGTAGAAAGCAAGAGAGAGATAGTCACCACTAGGTTTGATTCATAGTTCGGACACTGATCTTCAGAAGTGATGGGTTGTCAAGGGTTGTTGTTTGGTTGATGATGACAACAGTGGCAACAGTACCAACTCGTATACAGAAGTCCAAAGTGATCGAGTCAGCTCTCTTTGGAGTGGCAGCTTCTGGCTTTGGGATCTCAGCAGAAACTCCTTTGTTCCCATCTTCCACACCTTGTCAGCAAAGAGGAGGGAGCTGTGAGGTGCTCACCTGCACCCTGTTTTTCACAGTATGTGATGGTATAATTCCCCAGTCTCCCACACGAAGCTGGATTTATTTGCTCCCAGGCCAGATCTTCTGCTAGTAAAAGCTCCTGAGAACTCTCTTCTGAAGGCAAAGAGTTCCAAAGGAAATGCTTTCAAATGTCCACAAAGTTATGTTGATTGCCACACAGTGACACTCATCAGTCACCTCCTGGATAAGTCAGTTAGAGTCTTATCCCAAAAAAATACCTCAAAAAGCAAGCCTGGAGCCAAGAAAAAAAAGAAGGGTTCAGACCCTTGTGTATTGCCATACTTAACAAGAATACTCCTGCATAATTGTCAGTCCCTGAGAGGATTCCTGTTTTATGTACTAACTAGATAACAGAGCTCTTGCAGAGAAATAGTAGTATTAAAGTGCAAAGTGCACATAAACATTTGCAAATGCTAGATTTCATATTTCCCAATGAAATGTTATTCATGTGCTATTGAGGATCCATTATTGTACAGCCTTGAATCATATGGTCACTTGCTATTTTTTGTCAAGTCTTCATCTTAGCTACGGAATGTAAGTCGCTTACTTAGTCAGCAACTTTTCAATCTTTTACATTTTTCTGTTCTTTGAACAGCCCGATACCTCACAGTATTCCAACTGTGCTTTTAAAACAGAATAGTTAGAATCGTAGAATCACCAAGGTTGGAAAAGACGTAAAAGATAATCCAGTCCAACCGTTCGTTTTATAGAATAAAAGAAGATCTGTTCACTTACTTAGCATACTAAAATCAAGAATTTCAAGACTTCCATTATTGCAGGCGGAAGCTTATTATGACTGTTTTTTTTCTAGGAGTTTCTTCACTGAAATAGGATTTAAAACCCATGCTGCGACACTGCAGTATTGTTCACTGCAAGAAACTAGTTTGGTCTGCCTCGAAGGCAGTGCGTTTCTCTGTTGCATTTGCTTTGGGTGTGTATTACGCTTGTTCATGTCTTAACATGTTTCCGAAAGAGATGGATTTCAATGCATCTCCAGTAAATCTGGCTAGAACGATTTAGTTCTCTCCCTTATACAGCACGACAACATTTCCATTTGAACTTTCGTAGGCTCCATTGACTGGCAGGTATGATGGACACTAAGCACATCTAAACACAAGCATGGAGATATACGCATGTATTGATTTCATTTCCTCAGTTTAGCTTTAATTGCATCATTTTACTTCGAGTTGTATTTCTAGCTTGAGATCACTCTTTTAGCTTTAAGTTCTTGTACCAGATGTACCTCTGCCAGAAATACAGGGCAGGTGATGCCTCACGTTCCGGGTTAAAGAATGGCACGACTTGGCTCTCACGGCTCGAAACCGGCATTCGCGCTGAATCGCTCCGGAGCGTTTGCACTCGCTGCCCGAGAAATCGCGCTTGTGCCGGTTGCCGCTTCCAGCGCTCAGCCGCGGTCTCGTTTTGTTCGCTCGCCGCGAAAGAGCGACTGTCGGTGGCTGCTTTTCCCCGAGTCGCGGGTTCTTCTCCGCGCATCGGAAAGGAGCGCTTTGGACTTCGCCCGGCGTAAGTCTATGCAGAATGCACTGCGCCTGGCTCGGAATGTTGTGTCCGTGCCTGTCCTTCGAGCGACAATTCGTAGCAGTAAGCTTCTCCGTGGCTTCACTGCTGCGTTCCGTGACGAGGTGTGGAAGTGAGAACTTTCCCTAAAGAGGCAGCTGGGCGTTCGTGGAGCGACAGACGTTGTGCTCTCGGGGAGCACATTTGATAAAGGCGAGAGGGATCCTTCCAGCACTGCGCAGAAAAAAACCCCTCCGGAGGGACGGCGGCACTCTGAATTCGCCCCTTCTCGGCATCGGAACGGCCTACGGAGTACAGTGTCATAATTTTAGCAGGAAATGACACATTCGGTATTGTAATGTATTTTGTGCAGGGAACGTGAAGTATTTCTAAGGAACGGGATATTTGTGAGCAGACCGCGGCTGAGCGCTGGAAGCGGCATCCGGGGAGAAGCGCGATTTGTCGGGCAGCGAGTGCAAACGCTCCCGAGCGATTCAGCGCGAATGCCGGTTTCGAGCCGTGAGAGCGAAGTCGTGCCGTTCGGATAGAATCAGATTAGGTTGAATGAGATGATTTTTAAGGTCTTTTCCAACCTGAGTGATTCGATGAGTGTAAGTGAGAAAACGACCTGCCCGAAATCGCAAAACATACATAGAAATTGTCTGTAGCTCTGTCAAGGTTTGAAGCCTAGCAAGAAACCTTTTTTAATGTCTTTCAAGTATTTCTGAAAACTTTCTGAATTCTGCCTCTCCTCCATTCTTTACATAGCTACAATGTATTAGCCAACTATGATGATCTCAAATTTCTTTTTTACTGTTTTTAATTGCTACAGTTTTCCAGAGCACATTGTCTATCAAACCCAACTAGATAATCCTCACTGTAAGGGGCTATGAGTCCTTTCCATTTTGATTGGAGAAGGTAAATCCATGGATGTATTTTATTTAATTTATGATTATCAATTTATGATCAGATATGATACAAACTATGGAACCCTTAAAAAGCTTTTTCTTTCAGTGCTTTGATTGCTTCTGCATTTGCGAGAACTCTCTGTCCCTATTATTCTGGTTGTTCAACCGTGAAATATCAAAAGGATATGATACCGTAGGAGTAGAAATTATCCCACAAACAAAAACAAGTTCACGAACTTGGAATGCAATTTCTTGCTCAAACCAGAAAGGCCAATAGATTGGTAAAGAGCTGGGCACTGTCAACACTTACAGAGAACGCAAGTAACAAAAGTTTGGGGTTTTTTTTTTGTTTTTTTTTTGTTTTGTTTTGTTTTGTTTTTGTTCTTAACAGGAGAACAAAAATAAAAACAAAAAGGGAGAGGTCATGCTTAACCTATCTGGTGGCCTTCTGCTATGGAGCGATGGCAGTGGTGGACAAAGGGAAGGTGACTGATGTCATTTAGCTGGACTTGAGCAAGGCCTTTGACACGGTCCCCCACTGCATCCTCCAAACTGAGGCCATCTGATGGATAAGGAATTGGTTGAAAGGATGCAGACAAAGGGTGGTGATTAATGGTTCTATGTCCAGGTGGAGGTTGGTAACAAGTGATTTCCGCTAGGCGCCTGTCTTGGGGCCAGTGCTCTTTAATATCTTTTTATACTGACATCAGTGAGACAATCGAGTGCACCCTCAGTATGTTTGCTGATGACACCAAGCTAAGATGTGTGGTTGTCAAGGTGCAAGGAAGGGCTGCCACTCAGAGGGACATCGACAGGCTTGAAAGGTGGGACTGGGTGAACCTGATGAGGTTCAACACAGCAAAGTGCAGGGTTTTCCTCTTGGGCCAGAGGAATCCCAGGCATTTATACAGGCTGGAAGTAGCGGTCCTTGAGAGCAGCCCTGCAGAGAAGGACCTGGGGGTCCTGATGGATGAAAAACTTCACGTAAGCCATCAGAGTGCTCTTGCAACTCAAAAAGCAAATGGTGTCCTGGGCTCCATCAGAAGAAGGGAGGCCAGCAGGGAAAGGGAGGTGATTGTCCCGCTCTACTCTGCCCTCATGAGGCCCCACCCGGAATACTGAATGCAGGTCTGGAGCCCCTAATACAAGAAAGACAGAAAGCAATTGGAGAGGATCCAGAGAAGGGCCTCAAAGTTAGCAGAGCACCTCCCCTACAAAGACAGGCAGAAGAAGCTGTGCTTGTTCAGCCTGCAGAAGAAAAGGCTGCATTACAGCCTTTCAATACCTAGAGAGAGCCTAAACAGGAGGGCTGTCTACTCTTTACAAGGGTAAATGACAGAACAAGGGGAAATGGATTTAAGTTGATGGAGAGAAGACTCGGGTTGGCTGTTAGGGGGAAGTGCTATACAGAGAGATGTTAGGTGCTGGAACAGCAGTATTCTTACAGATACTGCACAGTCGGCTGGTTTAGTGACAGCTGTTACAAGAGAGTTTGAGACACCACTTCTATGCCACGTTGTCATTTTCTCAATTCCTTGAACACTGACAAAATAGTCAAGATGAAAAAGAAAAATATTAATCATTAGGATTAAAAGAGAATCTTCACAACTGGTTTATGCGATGGAGAGGAGAAAGCCTTGTAGGGTATAGGGCAGGAGAAACCCATGGCATTATACATCCATGTTATGTATGGATTACATAAATCCATTGACAATAAGACAAAACACGGCTTGAACTGACGTAGGAAGAATCCAAGCAGACATAAGGAAAAATAAAGCAGAGCTATTTAAACAATGAGAAGCACTGTTGCTTCAACAGACAGGATCTACATCATCTGAGAGTTTCAGTAACAAGTCAGACAGTGGTACAGAATGATACATCTGTGGTTGATCCCGTCTTGCCAGGCACTGAGGGAGAGGTCGGTATCTTAAGGCATCTTCAGCTCTAAGTACTGAAAGTATCTGAGATCTTCTTAACAGATGGGCTCCTCTTAAACATTTGTGAGCTGATGAAAAATACTTTATGACCTCTTACCCTGAGACAAGTTATTTAATTCATGTTGCATTACTGCATATTGTTATTTTGCTTTATTTTAGCAACATTTTGGCTTTCAATTTCCCGGTTCCTTCTAAGTGAGGACTCATCTCCCAGTAAGCAGTAAAGCTTTCTGTGTAAAACCATAACAGTAAAAAGAGCAAGCTATAGTAGGAACCAGCGTGTATGTTTGTATCCGAGATGTTACTGATAAGAAAGATTTAGAGACCTCGGAAGTCATATTTTTCTCCCCAGAGATTTCAGCAAGGCCAGTGGGAAAATAAGTTACTGCCATATCATGCAGATGATTAAATGCCACTTGTTTTAAGGACAAGGAATAGTTCTGCTGCTTTACTCTGTTCGTTATCTTTCTCCTTAGTTTGAAAAGCAATAGGACAACGATTTCATTTGTATGACGGTGATAACTGTGCAGCAGGAACAAGCCTGGAACCTTCAATTCGTTTCTCAAAAGCCATCCTTTACTTAATCACAGCAAGTTTAACACTGGGATTCAGCTGAGTCACAGACATTAACCATGTTTTGCTTTCCTAATTGGAGTCTTTAGTAGATACTGTTTATGTAAAAGGTACATAAAATTCTGTTAATGGGTTTCTGATTCTTCCTCATTTATGATACTTACATAAACACTTAAATGTGGACAAATACTACACAATGATATCTGTATATCTGTAAATTCTCCTTCAATAAATTGTTCGTGTTCTTTTCATGTAAATTTGAGAGCGCGCTCCATGGCAGTTTGTAAGCAGTTGGTAAAAAAAATTAAGATAGGACAACTTCTATTCTCCGAACATAAATTTGTGAACAGAAAGTTATATCAAATATTCACATTAATATTGAAAACCATTTATGGGATTAATGAACCTTTGAACCAAGGGAAAAGATACCACACAAGTGATTTGGATTATTACCCGTTACAAATTAATAGAAAGGCAGACAGTCTTAGTAATTAATTCAAAAGCAACTCAGAGATTAGCATACACTGCGGCAAAGCCCACTTCCAGATGATTAATTAATAGAAGAGAGCTAACTGATCGATGAATATCCATTGGAAAAAGTCTGCCAAACTCTCCCGTTGTTCTTTCCAGCCCTGTATCTCTGTTCTCCGTTTTTTCATAGCAGGGACCTCCATTATCTCCAGTGCATGGACCTGCAAGGAGGTACCGCTGGCTGTAACTTAAATGCAGCTCATCTATGATAGATGAGATAGAATAAAGCTAAAAAGAAGCTTAGAGATTAAGGTTATAGTAACTATTATGAGAAGAGAGTATGCATGAACGGTTTGTGAAGGTCAGCAATTTCTGCAAAAAGAAAAGACGAAAACCATGAAAGACAGCACAGCAGTATTGAGAAATCAGTCATCACCATCAAGAATAATGCAGAAAAACATCTGTTTGTCTTTTAAAGAATGTACAGCAGTCACATTAACATCTTCTACACTGAGAAAGTTGGCATGGCTTAAGACTGAATCCTTTATTCATGTAAACAATACCACTTTAATACATGGAAACACTTACGTGAGTAGAACTCTCATATGTTTTATACATTATAGCAAATGTTTTAGGAGAACTTTGTGTCTTCTAACTTCACATTTTCTCTTACATCTCTTCATTTTCCTCAATCAGCATTAGCAGCAGTACCAATATTGGTTGGTGTGCTGTAGTATCATTCACTCACAGTTTTCTTGTACTTCTATGGATAGCAGAGGAGTTACTGAATTCATGTAGTCCCTACAGTGAATGCTCAGATCTTTCAGGAAGGCCTGGTTGTGGATGCCCCATCCCCGGAGGTGTCCAAGGCCAGGCTGATGGGGCCCTGGGCAGCCTGGGCTGCTATGAAATGTGGAGGTTGGTGGCCCTCCCTGCGGTGGGAGACTGGAGGTTCGTGATACTTGACGCCCCTTCCAACCCGGGCCATTCTATGATTCCATGGTTCTGTGACTCCGGGCCATGGCAGCATAAGCTGCTTTTAGGGACAACTGCAAGGCCATATTCTCTAAAGGCCAGCTGTCTCCTCAGTCCCATCCTTCTTCCCACAGAAACTGCATACCCAAACTGACTGCCGGCAGATATCATATATTCGCCATTGAAATAGAGGTTCAATGTGATGCCTGTTGAGCAGACAGCCGAGTGAGCTTTCTGACTGCCTCTCACTGCTTGTACCATGAAGCAGAGCTACAGAAAGAAAACACTCCAACACAAAATACACCTGCAGTTTGGGGCATCACCACATCCACTCTCATAGACAACACTGCCCAATTCCTTTTCACCTTTTCCCAGCAGATTCTCTGAGTACTTTCGCCCCAGTTTTTCCCTTGTTGAGCTTTCTTACCCCACTAGCCTTGACAGAGAGTGGAAAAAAGTGATGAAGCAAGCATACCTACCGTGTCTGGTGGAAATTCATGGTGCTTCCTCACTTCTCCCATTAGAGGCTAGGGGTAAAAATCAATGATACTTTTTCACTTGGCAGAAGCTCCTCACACATGATATATGGAAATTTCTGGCTCAGTGTATGTGATCTGAACACTCAACTCTTCATTTCTTTCCCCTTTTCTTCACTGCATTACATTTAATTTTTTCTTAACTGAGCAACACTGTGCAGCTGCAATCATTTAAAGAATCACAGAATCGAAGAGGTTGGAAGGGACCTCTAGAGATCATCGAGTCCAACCCCTGCCAAAGCAGTTCCCTACACCGGGTCGGACATGTAGGCGTCCAGGCGACTCTTGAATATCTCCAGAGAAAGAGAATCCACAACCCCCCTAGGCAGCCTCTTCCAGTGCTCCGTCACCTCACGTAAAGAAGTTCTTGCGCACATTCATGAGGAACTTCCTATGCTGCAGCTTATGTCTGTTTCCACGTACCGCTGAAAAGAGACTGGCCTCACCTCTGTGGCCCCCACACCTCAGGTATGGGGTATAAACCTTACACAAAACCAGATATTTATAAACATTATAAACATAGACCGCACTTCAGAACTTAATCACATGAGCGGCTCCACCCTCACCTAAAGGTAATGCTGCTTTTCCTGAATACTATCTGATTTGGCCCTGAGAGCTCACAAGCTACACCTGCTCACTAACTGAAGATACAGTAGCAAAAATTATTTCCTGAGTTGTTCAGAGTTGTTCACTTGCATCAGCCCAAGACATTGCCAAACCAAACCCTCCAAGTGGGTTGAGAGGGTATGGTCTGTCTCCTCTGGTTAGTCCCTCTGGTGGGACTATTGAGTCCCACCATGTCAGAACGTACAGCACATCAAAAAGTCTGTGCAAAGCTCAAAAGCTTCTCAAAAGGGGAGAAGCTAGGTTGGCACGATGAGATATTCTGCACAGCCCTTAGCATCAGCTTAGTAGCTGATGCTCAGATAAATCCCTGCTGTCCAGTGTAAACTCCTTTACCTTCTACCTCCAATTACCGCGTCTAATGATCCTCCAGCAAGACGAGCTATATCCACTATGCCCTATCCCATATTCTTCAGGTGCCCTCTGTGCTCTGTCTGAAGCCAGCTCTGCAGGTGGCACTGTGTCTTGCCTGTTGGTAAGTTCACATGTTCTCCTTTCGCTACCATGACATTGCTACCCAAAGCTTGCACAGTTCCTAAAAGAAAAACAAAAGAACAGAAATGTTCTCCAGAAAATAAGACCGCTTCTGTTAGCCTGGGCTCCTGTAAGGGCCAGTCACTGAAGAAAGCTAGTTGTTGTAGTTTTGGTGATAGGAAGTAGGTTTGGTGATAGGAAGCTGAAGGATCTAGGGACTGAGAAGAGAAAAGGGTGGGGGAAGTTAGGCCCAGGCAAGAAAACCAGCGGCGGTGAACTAAGGGAAAAACTTAATTTACAAAATACAATAGCGGGATGTATGATAATAGAATATGATGGGATTTGAAGCTCATCAATAAAATAGGAGAGAGTTTACAAAACTGCTTTCCTTACTCTAATGCTACAGGTGAGACAGCCAGGAGCACAGACAGCAAAGAGAGGCAGTCTTGAGACTCCGTCGTTTTATCTGTTTGTTCGAACGGAAATGGAACAACGAAGTCCTCTGGGAGTTGTAGTTCACTCTTGTCTGCTGAGACCAGGAAACCAGAAATGTTGACAAGCAGTCAGAAACAAGTCAGACAAACGGCAGAACTAACGCCTTAACTTCAGTGCACTGCGAGATGTGATGGCGTGGAATACTGACCAAAAAACATAAAGCCAGGACAAGAGAGTGTCTCTTGAACCGAGGCTGCTTCCTGTGACGGAGTGCTGTGTAGCCATAGAGCCCCTTCACTAGTTGGGTGAGCACAATTTTTCTTTCTATGATTACTGGTCTACCTGTGAATACTTGGCCTGCTATCTCCAAGAATCTGTCAGAAGCAGTTTTGCTTCTTTGTGAGCAGGGCACCTACATTAACATTATGTTGTGTGTTCAAAGTTGGCCTACAGTGCTAGTCTGCAGCCATATGCCAAGCACTATGAAATCATTCGGGAAAACTTGTGCCAAGACATCTGGAGGCACATCTCCAGAAAATACAGGTGGGCAAAGCACTCTGCATGTTATCTCTGCCTTTCATCTCGATTTCCTGATTTTCTCATTTCACCCCGATTCCCTGAGAAGGAAACAAAGGTGCAGAGGCTGAAAGGGAAGCACAGAGCACTCTGGCAGTCCACCAGTAGGGATGCATGAGGGACCGTGGCTGGGCAACATGCCCACAGAGCCACTTGTCTTGAACTCTGAAAACTACCTGCAAGTCTTTGACTGCAGTGACTCTCAATAGAGTGCTCACCCTTACTACTGAGACACTAACAAGCATTTCACATAGTTACATTTAGAACAGCTGGAGCAAAGGTTCGCTCTAGCTTGAATACATGGAAAACAGAATTTGCTCCCAAGTCCTCCTAGGGTAGCCATAATGGCTGCAATCAAATAAATCAGCGATCTCTACTTGCTGCTGTCTTCCATCCCAAACATTTCACTGTGGGAGGCTAATCAGCTAAGACTACAGATGAGCCATGAAGAAATTAGCTTAGGAGTTACTGTGCTGTGATCAAGTTACAGAACAAGAGGCTCTAATTCTTGGATTCCAAGTGCATGAAATTGCTATTCAGGGTGAAGAATGATCATTTCATATACCAACCTACTTGCCTTTCATCTGTCTTCACCACTTTCACCACAAGGCGTACAGAAATGCCATTAGAAATTGAGAGATTTCTCAGTTCATACTCAACCTCCTTTTGTAGGATAGCAAATACTTAATTGCCACCTCTAGGTTAAGGTATATCGGGGTAGGAAGGGAAATGCTTGGGTATTTCTAATGAAACTTCAAACATGTGGGATTTCATTCACCTTCATAATTGGAAAACTTTCAGCAGAGTGAATAATTTTATCCTGCTTTTTTTCCTGACCAGGTTTTACTGGTAACATTTTCTCGAAACCAAGGTTTAAATAAAATGACTAAAAATTAATGTGTTTAAGGTTGAAGAAAATAAACAGGGAAAACTTTTTTACCACTGAGTCTTCTGTCAAGACTCACGGCGGGACGTTATGAGCACTCACTACGTGAGGTTCTGAGCACCACACTGTGGGTTATGAGCAAGCCCTTCCATGAGGCAAATACTGGGAGGAGGACTGTACCTCTCACACAAAGGAGTTACACCAAATTCCAGTATCTTCATTTTTCAAGGCAAGGGGGACTCTCAGAACTGACATTTCCAGACCAAGTCAGGGAACCCACTGATTAAACACTAATGCAAACTGTCCCTTCTCCGCTATCATCAAGGAGGGACAGCTATATTAAAAGGAGAGCATAATTCTGTTGATTGATTTGTTCAGTCCTCATCTGTTTCTCAAGGTTCTGACCTTACAGTTAGCAGTGAAATACTGAACTCTACTTGCAGTTGGTCCTGAGGTGAGAACAGAAAATACTAGATACAACAATTCAGTCATACTTAGCTTTGTACATGTGGAATTTTAATATATTCTTCGTATCCTTAAAAGATTTCTGTGTTCATGTGTATCTCCCACACACACATCTTCTCAAAGAAACCTTGAAGAGCATCTGTTTAATCACTGATATTCTGGGTAAACTAGCCAGCTTCATGTACATTCTTTTCTTACAGGCAGCATACAACCCACCGCTGACAGAAGAGTAGCTTCCAGCTGATGAACAGAATCACCTGTTTGCCTCATTGGTCCTAGTACAGATCTGTAATTATTATCGTTGGCATTCTAGTAACATTAGTCTAGAGACTAATTACGCAAATGTTAAACTTGGAGAATTGGATGTCATGGGGCTCTCTGACTTCACATCCACGATATACACATTTTAAACATTTCTGAAGTGCTTTCTTTTATGAGCATTTGTCTATTTCATCTTACAGGTGAGAAATCCAGATTTACCGTCAAATAGGATCTCCTGCAGTGCACAGCTGTTCCTTGCACTGCCTTTTGGCCAGGATCTTGCATTCTCGGGGGACTCGGAGCAAAGTAATTTGTGTAAAACTAAGCAGATTAACATTTAACTCTCTTTCAGGCAATGCCCCTGACCATGAGGCTTTCAGCTTTGCTCCTCTTGATGTTTCCTCCCTATGAGCGTGAGACAACTCCACGCTGAGCAGTTCATCAGCAGGATCTGCCTGGGGTGGAAGACCCTTTCCCACTTCTGGGCCTATTTGAAGCTGACTTTTATTTCTTCTCTCCAAAGTCTCAAGACAAGACTGAATCCTGTGTTCCTGTATTGTCCTGTACTGGTCCAGAGCTCTCATCACCTTATCCAACAGCACGGCCTTAAAAGGGCACAGAACTGTGCAGCAGTTCAGGACATACAGGACTGCTGAATGGGACAGGCAGCTCCAGAGACACCCGGACATGTCTGTACCTGCAGCAGGAAGCAAGGAGCACCCTGCAGCACCTCAACTTTCATCAGGTGCCTTTATGTGGGGACCTGAGTCAAGTTCCTAGCTCCCATGTGGACACCGACAGAAGGACACCGAGGTTCAGGAAAGTAGGCGGCTGGAAATTGAATCTCACTGTTCCTCTTCAATATTGTGGTCTTCTGTACAACGTTTTTATGAGAACAGAAAAAAATCTGTACAGATATGATTGAATTGAAATTTGTCACCTTCGCCTGATATTGAAGAGCACTTTCCAATTTGATACATGAAGAAGGAAAGACAGTTCAATCACTACGATCTCCACTACGTCTTTTTTATCTCAATCCATCAAATATTTCAAATCCCTTTTTACATCCTTGGTATTCACCCAATAGCTGATATTAAAATCCACCCCATCTTCATTCTCATTTTCATCTTTACAGATCAAAAGTATCTAAGATAATCGGTGTTCCTGAGCAGATCCCAAGCAGCAGCCCAAATACAAAGTGACGTAGAATAGAAAAAAGTATACGCAATAACTGTTTCTCCTGCTGTCAGAGAATCACCGAGGTTGGAAAAGACCTGCAAGATCATCACCAACAGTTCTCCCTAAACCACGTCTCTCAACACCAAATCCTTGAAACATTCCTTGAATGCCTCCAGGGTCGGTGACTCCAGCACCTCCTGGGAAGCCCATTCCAGTGCCTGACCACTCTTTCAGAGCAGCAGTATTTCCTAACGTCCAACGTGAATCTCCCCTGGTGCAGCTTGAGGCCATTTCCTCTGGTCGTCTCACTGCTTACATGGGAGAAGAGGCCGAGTCCAGCTCACTGCAACTTCCCTTCAGGGAGTTAGAGAGAGCTGTAAGGTCTCCCCTGAGCCTCCTCTTCAGCAGATCGAACAATCCCAGCTCCCTCAGCCAAGCTACACCACCCTGTCAAAGGGAGGATCTGCACAATATCATAGCAGGTTAAAATTACTCAAGTTCCCCAATAGGCAGGAAGGTAAATATTAAAACGAAAGTCTAGCTGGATCAAAATAAGCAAACATATGATTTTCAATAATACCAATTTTAGTTTCATTATCAGGGAGTCACAAACTTCATGGAAATCAGAAACTAGGAGGATTCACCACTTCAATAGATTTTACCAACGGTGTTTTAAAGTTCTGCACTGATATCTCAGGTCTCCTATAAAGCTGCAAGTAAATCTGCCCCTCCAGCAAGTCTGCTACCTTGAACACATCCCATATCACACTGCATTTGGGAAGAGTGACAACTGCTAACTCTTCTTGTACACCTGTTTGTGCATTTACCCTGGAGGTCTCCCTTTAAGCAGTAAGCAAACGCTGTCATTGCTTCACTTGTGTGATGAGATCAATGTCTGAAGCGGCCTGTCTGACAGTGAATCTCTGCTCTGAGGAAGAAGGTCAGATATTACATGGACTTCTTCATCATTCACATCTGTCACTTTTATCTCAATCTGTGCGTAACTGTCTTATTTTGTAGGCTTTTTTCCCAGCTGCCAAGTTCAAGTCTTTCGCTTCTGCCTTGCCACACATTCCACTGGAGCCACAGATAGGTACAAGATGGGCACCTTATCAGATGTTCCCCCAGACAACAGAAGCACAGCTGCTTCTTCCACGTGGCATTTCTTATCCCCCTTACAGTTCAATAAAACAGGAACAACTTCAGCTGTAGGTGAAGTGCTTTCTGAAAAGGCATGCTGCTTTGGAAAGAGTACAGCCATACTGCCACATTACGGAGTACAGCATGAACCAAAGATAACATACACTACAATTCACACTGAGATGTACACACATACTAAATAGAGAATTTTTTAGATGGCTTTCTTAAAGTGACTTCCAGCTTGAGGCAAGGCAAAAATAAGAGATACATGGAATGTATCTCTTGTACATTTGTAACAAGCATTTCAAGTTAAAACAGAAAAAAGAGCATGGCTCAGATAAGGTCATTTGCAATAGCTTAACAGCTTTTGGAATAATATTCCATGGTGATGATGAAAGACAGATGGAATCTGTGACTGTGACAAATCTTCAGTACTTAGAGATGAGCAAGGACTACATGAAAATCTTTCAAAATGGAAAGACTCACTGGTATGCCCTTACCTTTGTCAGCTGCTCCCTTTTAACTATATGCTGATGATCACAAAGACAATTGCCACAGTCTAGTTCAGGCGATGAGTAAATACATGGAGAATACTCAGTTCTGCAGCGCTGCCTGTCTTGTGACTTTTTTGGCAAAAAAGGCCCATGGCTGAATGGTGCCTTCAGAAAGACCTGACATTTCCCACGCGAGCCTTGAAAGGAACACGTTCTATCACCTTCTTCTCCCTGCGTGGAACATTCCTTCTTAGCACAGGTTTTTGATTCAACAGAAGGGGAATGCAAGCTCATCAAATATGCCTGTAGTATGTGTGGGTACAGCTCTCCTGAGTTCTGAAAAACCACATCTTTCTTCTGCTAAAGGTGGATTAGGCACACAAATCTGCCCAGAGAATACCAGCTTCTGTATTTTCCTTCATCATTCTATTCCATTTAGTCAGAGTTGCAGCCAAACAGAGAACGCCACGACCATTGCTACAAACACCTCAAATGAACTATAACAAGGCAGAAAGAAGATCCGAACTTTAGACTAAGGATGACAGCCCTACCATTCCTGCCTGAGTTGGTAGCCCCATTATCTGGAAGCAGTTGTGAAGTGAGAACACACATGCACACACAGCTCCAGAAATTTGATTTCCTGCACCATGAACGGACCCCTTTCAACAGTCATTGTTTTCTCAGAACTTGCAACTTTCCACCCTGCAACAAAACATCATCCTTCAACCCAGCAGAGATCGGGGTTGCTTCCTTTATTTTTTGAAAGTGACAGTTTTTATGAGATAAGCAGAGGCCAAGGAGGGAAATCACGGTGTGGGTTTGGGAATACTGGAGAGGTGACTGTAGGGGCACTGGGGATGGTATGGAGGGAATGGGGACACTGGGGGCACAGAGGTGGGCATGGGGACGTGGGGGTGGGAATGGAGATGGAGCACTGGGACATTGGCGTGGCTGGGGGGACATTGAAAGCACCCGCAATGCAACATGGGGTGATGCACTGTGACCATGGGGTGTTGTGTTCTTTTTTCTGTTGTTTCATGGCTGTATGGGAACTGTGAGGTCACAACCTAAAACAGTGATTGAGCACTTGGTGAGGGGTGTAGCCCTGCAAGCACTGGTGGGAGCAGTTCACCTGGGATGGGATGGGGCTCAGCCTGGCTCCACCCCTCCCTGACCATATTTAAGGGCTGGAAAGCATTGTGGCAGCATCTCTTCTTGGAGACTGTCTCTTTTCGGGTGGGGGATCCTTTCTTTTTGTTAGGGCTGTGAGCTTCTCCCTGTTTGTGGGGTGGTTTGTTTGTTTGTTTGTTTTTGAGGAGGAGGAGATCCTGACCATGTAGAAGGGTATGGAGGGGTGAAAACAACCTGGAGGCTGTTTTCTTTGGAGCATGAGTGAGTATTTGTCCTTGCAATGGGGCGAGGGATTACTTCCTTATCTCAGGGCAGCAATGCACTTTTTTTGGGGGGGGGATATCCTGTCCACATTGAAGGGCTGGCAGTTGTAAGGGCAACATCTTTACTTGAAGACTGCTTCCTTAGGAGTGTGGGATGAGCTCTGAGCAGCCATCTCTACCTGCAGAATGCCTTCCAGAGAGTGTGGGTGAGCATTGGCCCTCAGGAAGGGGTGAGTGATTTCTTCTTAATTTCAGGGCTGTGAGCTCTGCCATTTTTTGCATATCCTGAACTGGATTAGAGCAGTATCTGTTATGTGTGTCAGGGCACGACAGTCAGCAGTATGCTAGGGTTGCATGTAAATTGGAGAAGTATGAAAAGGCACAGGGAGGGTGTAGTGCAGTGCAGACAAATAGCATGGCCCCATGCTTAATGCTTTGCACGAAAATGGTGTCAGCTTTCGAAGATTACAATTTGAAAATATATGAATTTGGAAAGAGTCTAGAGGCCCAACAGGAGAATGATCCTGAGATGGAACAAAGTATTCTGGCAGTTTTAAAGGCTGTAGATGCAAATATCTGTTCCTTCTTATTTTATTGATTTTTAATTAGGGAGAAACCTTGCTGACTTATCTTGTTTTACAAGGATTTGTTTTGCAAGCAGGTGTTCCACTTGGGCTCTGTATCATGTGTTGGCCGCATGGATACAGCATGCAGGTGGAAAAAAATGCTGCAGACTCTGAAGAGAGTAAAAGCAGGAGGGAGGCTGCAGTGGAGGAGAGAGGAAAGATGCACTTTGAAGCAGGGAATGCCTTGCTGATATGTTTTGAAAGCACTGCAGGCAGACTCCTTCCTAGAATTTGATCCCTCTCTCAAGGCCAGTAAGTAATATTGTGCTTGCTTAGAGAGATTCTGGTTTAGCTTACTAGTGCTCCTATTGCACTTGCTTAGGGAGTTTCTGCTTGCCATCTTCTGGGGCTATCAAAAATGAATACTGTGTGTGTGCATATGCCAAATAAAACTCATAACTCTGTGCTGCTCTGACTGTGTAGTTCACTTGCCTCTGCTCCTGAGACACCCCGTCTCTCCAATGCAAACATATCCTGAAACAATATCATAGGCAGAAACACATTGCAAAATGTGCTGCACATCAAGAAATGCTTTGTAAAAACAAAACAGCACAACAGGAAATAGCCTGTCACCTTAACAAATTATTTTGAACCAAGTTAAAACTCTAAGAGAATCCTTAATAAAACTTGATGATGTGGCAGCAAATCTGATTGCAAAAAAATCAAATCCATTTTCTGATTGTGAGTTTGTCTCACAAGACTGTAGCCAGCTGAACTGAATAAATATGAAAGTCTTTTGAAAAAAATTTGGAGAGTTAAAATGCTAATATCAATTCCTATGCTCTGGCTGTGGGTGAAAATGCTCCATGTTAAATACAATGGCTCAACTAATCATTTTTGCTAGAGGCATTCATAATGAACTTCAATATCAGTGAAGAAATGGCTCCTTTGGTGGCACTGAAAAACAAACAATTCTCATGATTTATGTGAAGTAGAGAAAAAACAAAACAACATCAGAACAATTTTCTTTAACCCTTGTCAATATTTCTGGTACATCACAGACAGTGCTCCAGTGACAGGTGGTTTAAAAAAACAAAAAGTGAGACTTACAAAATTAAGATATTATAATATTACGTGAGTGATAAAAAGTGAGACTTATAAAATTAAGATATAATATTCTTACGTGCTTAGCAGAGGTTTCCTGGGCGTAGAGAAGTTTTCCTTGGTTTTCTTCGGCTTTTTCCAATTGACGTCATTTTCTCCTCCCTCAACCCCCATCGAACTGCGTTTTTCCTCTGCCATCAGGGCAGGGAGAAGAGCGCCAGAAGCTGCTGCGCGGCTGAGCGTCGAGCCAGTCGTTGTTGTTTCCGCGGTCTCCGGTGCCCCCTTGTGGCCAATAGGTGGAATTGCAGCCGTGTTTGTTTGGTGCCACAGGCACCAGGGTGCATGCACACAGGCACGGGGCAGTGGTGTTCCTTGCTCTGTGCAGCAAATCCGCTGAGCTTTGTTATGGTTAGTCCTCGAGGCAACAGAGTGCATGCGCCAGGACACTCATAACCAGCATTCAAATCTACAAAGCCTCAAGGTGCAGGCAAGCAGTCGATTCCTGGAGCCTGCCTAGGGAACAGACTATTCTGGCTCCCAGCAGCCCCTGCGCCCCTCGCACGCGTAATGAAGAGTCGAAAACAATGCACGCGTAGGTGAGTACTCGAAACTAATCATGCGAAATAACCTGCTGGGCGGGGCTGTTTGCACGATCAATCCGTGACCATGAACACTCCAGATCAGATGTCCCAGCACTGTGGCCCATTTTGCAGACTGAATGTACTATTGGACTCTCGTTGTATCTCCTTGCCTCTCCTTTCTTGCCAGAGAGAGGTGCTGAGCCCAATGCAAAGATCGATGTGAAAGCAGTGCAGGAAGTGCTTTATGAGAGAGCTCGTGTCCAGGCTGGAGGGCTTCCCACAGTAGCAGCTTCCAGCTCAGGGGGAAGACCTGCCCCTGCCGTGTGCCCCCGCTCTGTCTCCAAGTCCCTGGCTGGAGGCAAAGGCAAGGGCTTGGAAGAAGAGCAGCAAACAGCAGCGCAGTTGCCTGCTACCAAAAGAGCGAGGGCTGAGAGCGAAGGCAGCGTGCCGGCTTCAGCACCTTGCAACACAGAGCTCCAAGCTGAGAGGTAAGGAGGTGCTGTGCTACTGCCCTATAGGGCAGGTGCTGCCCTTATCAAGCACACTGAGGTTGCAGAGGGTTTGCTTCGCTTTTTCCTTCTCTGCATTAGGGAAAAGAGTTGAAGCCTACAAAGTCCAAAGGCAGTGAGGTGCCACAGTATGTAATCCCGTCTCTTTCCGTTACCTCCATTGTGGTCTTCTGCACCTTTCCAATGAAAATGTCGTTCACTGAGAGGCTTCCAATTTCCTTTGTCTTTTTCCTGACATCTGTTTTTATGGTACACGTTTCTGCAGTTTTGCTGCTGATAAAATGAATTCAGTCATATTCTTGCTTTATAGCAAGAAGACAACGAAAAGAGAGAAGAGTGGAATTGAAGAAGGCTGCTCTGAGAGCTGCTGCTGCACGTGCAGAGGTGAGTCCTTGGTGAATACAGACATGGCTCTTGCTGTTCTCAGTGCCTCCATCTGTCAGACATGACAGATACTGCAGAACCCCAAGTCCAGCAATGTAATAGACAAACACCCAGCTGTGTGTCTGAGGAAATCACGCTGTCAGTGAGAGCTGCCCAGGGGAGCTTGGAAGCCTTCCTCTGGCTTCAGAAGGGCACTGTTGGTAACGGCCGGAGGGTTTTGCTGTGATAAAGAGCCTTGCCATGTCAGGCACTGCGACCTTGGAAACCTCATTCCCCCAGCAGAGCATGAATCTTAGCATAGGCAGCTGTTGTGGGAAGTAACGCCAGTGACCTGAATGGCAGGAACGTGCTATGCTGCATGGGGCCGTTCTGGAAGTTTATTGATCAGACTTTCTTAAGGAGATCTCCCGAGATTGTTTCTGTCCTATCTCTACATTTGCCTTGCTTCCTTCCAGTCCTCCGCAATGAACAGCCTTGTGGAGATGATGCAGAAGCTGCAGCTGAACTACTGAGAGGAGGAGCATCAGCAGGCAGCGCTGCAGTGCGCGGCGTTGCAGGTCAGCGTTCCGAGTGCCGCCCAACTCGGCATTCCTAGTTTGGTTGTAGTCAATAAAAAACATCACAACTAGAGATTGACACAGAGTGCACTGCCTGATTTGTCCCGTGGCATTCCATGAGCTGCTGCACCACTACTGATCCAGAGTAGAACCTATGCAGCTTCGGAGCACCAAGCTGCCACCCTGGCACTGCTCTTGTTGCAGGCAGTGCTCCAAGTGCTCCTGCTGTTGCCAACACCTGACATTGCCCAGGGAGGACCTGGCCACTGCACTCTGCTCCACCCCCTGTGCCACACACACGCGTGCAGCCCACCACCCTTCCACCTGCTGCGCAGACACACCATCCCATCTTGCACACTTCAGCCACATTGCCTTCCCTCCTCCTCCCCCCACCAGTTCCCATTCCTGTTTCCCCTTTCTGTGCCCCTCCCTTTGTTGCTTTTGCCCCAAAAGCCTGCCACCCCCTCCAGCACTCCGATTTCCACAAGGCTCTCCAAGTGGCCATTTACACTGAAAAAAAATACCACCTTTCCTACCCTAAAATATGCCATTGTGCACCTGTACGGGAACTGCTGAGTCAGAGCCTGAACCTCTGATTGATCACCTGAGGTGAACCATGAGTCAGCCAGAGGAGCACAGGTGAAGGCAATTCACCTGTGCTGCCGGAAGGGGTGGAGCCAGGCTCCACACCTCCTAGGCTTATTGAAGAGCTGGCTACCAGAGGGGAAGGATCTCTTCTGGAGATCACCTCTCTTAGTGTTTTGTGGTGAGCCCAGCCGAAGGGTAAGCTCTTCCACTTATTCTCTTTTTGTTATCGTTGTCTACTTTGCCTAACTCTCTTGATTATATTATGATTATAACATCTTGATATCTATTGATTATACACTTGGCGAGCCAGGCAGGCTGAATATACTAAAATTAACATCATGTTTTTTCTTTGGATTAGCTATAAATGGGTCAAGGGGGAGAACAATACTCCTCGACAGAAAATGATTCCAGGGCAGATCCCAGGATTTGAGGGATCGCCCTATTATGAGTTAGCTGCTATCATTGAAAAATGGGGTCCCTTACTGATTATAGGCAATATCTCCCCATATCGCATGGCGGACTATTTTCAAGGACTTGGCAAGGATTTCCTCATTACTAATTACTTATTAATTATTAATTAATTATTAATTAATTAATTATTTATATATTAATTATTAATTAATTAATTATTAATAATTAATAATTATTAATTAATTATATTTAGTAATAATTACTAAAGAAAGACAACTGGCTGCCTCCATGGTGGCATGGCCATTATTAAGAGCCTTAAAACATGCAGATATAAGAAATAATACTTTAGAAACTGAAAATCAGATTTTGAAAGACCGCATTGAAAAGCTGGAGCACAAACTTGGCGTTTTAACAGGGAAGAAGCCAATTCTACATCTTCCCATAGGCCAAATTCGTAGTATTTCAATAAATGATGACCAGACTCCTGAATCAACAGACTTCGTTGATCAGGAAAACAACAAATCCAAATCAGACCTTGAATATCCAATTCTAACTTGATCCACTGGAAGTCCGTCCTGTTGTAACCCAGAAAACAAAAAAAGTACAGGACAGACCGGCAGGGGTGCCGCCTGATCAATGGCCCCCCTGCCCAGACTCATTTACACGTAACGGCTCGGCCATACATGGCAACAGAATTGATTGACTTAGTACAGAGATTTCGGCAGAAGCCTAGAGAAAGTGTGCCGGCTTGGTTATTGAGACTATGGGATTCTGGGTCAGAAAGTGTTTTGGTGAATGGCCCAGAAATAGCTAAGTTGGCCACCATGACTGTCCATCCTGCTCTCAGACAGAGGTTATATGTGGGTAATCAATATCGTGATGAAAACCATTCCATACTAGAATGGTTAATGGTGGCCTGCCGTATGGTATGGCCAAATAAATCAGACATACTTTTACATACAGGCATGTGGTCCTCCATGGAGGACCTTCAAAATTATATCCGCGAACTGGGTGTAAGAGAGGCTATCTATGAAGATACATTTGATGGCCCTGATATGGTTAAATTTTCAGCAGGGATGAGAGATTTAATTTTACAGCAAGCTCCCTCCCATCTGTACGGCACCCTAGTCTCCATATTAAGTCCCCCTGTAGCATCAGAAGCCGTAGTCCAGCAGGCTGCCCAGTTAGTTGCCGACCTGGGAGAAACAGAACGCCTGCGGACTAGGCGCAATATTCGGTTTTTGGAGGAAGCAGAAGTCCTGCCGGTAAATAAAACCAAAATGCCGGCTACTCAAGCTCCTCCATCGGGACCCATAAGGGTGTCCCGAAAACAAATGTTTAATGATTTAATTCGGACTGGGGTCCAATTTGCTAAGATCAACCGCCAGCCCAACCATGTCCTCCAGCTCTGGAGACAACTAAAGGACAATCAAAAATTCCAGAGCTACCCTAAGAAATCAAGGGTAAGAGCTATAGAGAGGGTTCCAACAACAACATGGAACCTAGAAGATTTTATTGTTTCAAATAGGAAAAAAAAGCCACCTCAGGTGTCTCGGGCCACAATGCCTGAGCCATCGGAAGCAAAAGAATTGGCCCTAGCACAATTCATGGAGTGACAAGGGATGTTAGTCCCCGTAGGGCCTCCAGACGGGACCGGAGGCCCTATGTAGAATGAACGATTTATTGGTCCCGAAAAAATATTCAGAGAGTTATGGCATTGGTAGACAAGGGAGCAGAAACATCAATTATCTACGGAGATCCGAGGAAATTTGATGGTGACAGAGCGATGATTGGTGGTTTTGGGGGACAGACTATTCCTGTCACCCAAACATGGTTAAAACTGGGGGTTGGGCATCTCCCACCCTGGGAGTACAAGGTGTCTATTGCCCCAGTCCAAGAATACATCCTGGGCATAGATATTCTATGGGGTCTGGCTCTCCAAACAGCTGTGGGAGAGTTCAGACTTCGACAGATGTATCAGTATCCGGGCGGTGCAGGCAATATTAAGAGGCCATGTGAAAAATGGGCCTGTTGGCCTGCCGAAACCGCGCCAGATTACTAACGTTAGACAGTATAGACTCCCGGGTGGGCAAGATGAAATATCGAGAACGGTGCAGGAATTAGAAAAAGTGGGTATTATAAGACCTGCACACAGCCCATATAACTCCCCCATATGGCCAGTGCGAAAGTCGGATGGCACATGGAGAGTGACGGTAGATTACAGAGAATTAAATAAGGTCACACCGCCTATTCATGCGGCCGTACCCAATATTGCCTCCCTAATGGACGCACTGAGTAGGGAGAGAAAAACCTATCATTGTGTCCTAGATCTAGCAAATGCATTCTTCAGCATCCCAATTGCTGAGGAATCGCAAGATCAGTTTGCGTTTACGTGGGGAGGCAGGCAGTGGACTTTCAGGTCCTGCCACAGGGGTACGTGCATTCACCAACGTATTGTCACAATCTAGTGGCGCGTGACCTGGCTGATTGGAGAAAACCTGATGATGTTAACCTGTATCATTATACTGATGATCTCCTGCTGACATCCGACTCACTGGAGGCAGTAGGACAGGCAGCAGATTCATTAACTGCCTTTTTACAACAGAGGGGATGGGCTATAAATCCCCAAAAGGTCCAGGCCTGTCCGTAAAATTCCTGGGGGTGGTTTGGTCAGGAAAGACCAAAGTGCTACCCAGTGCTGTCATAGATAAGGTTCAGGCCTTCCCAGTCCCTACAACATCAAAGCAGCTGCAAGAGTTTCTAGGTATATTGGGTTATTGGCGTTCCTTTATACCTCACCTGGCGCAGCTGCTACGGCCACTATACAGACTCACAAAAAAGGGGCAGCTCTGGGACTGGGGGAAAACCGAACAGGATGCTTTCCAACAAGCAAAACTGGCAGTTAAACAAGCCCAGGCATTGGGTCTATTCGATCCTACCCTCCCAGCTGAGTTGGACGTTCATGTTACCCAAGACGGCTTCGGTTGGGGCCTGTGGCAACGCCAGAGCTCTGTTCGGACCCCCATTGGTTTCTGGTCTCAGGTTTGGCACGGAGCAGAAGAAAGATACAGTATGATTGAAAAACAATTATTGGCTGCCTATTCGGCATTACAGGCAGTAGCGCCAAGAACTCAAACAGCTGCAGTTATAGTCAAGACCACTCTGCCAATTCAGGGGTGGGTGAAAGATCTGACCCACCTTCCTAAGACAGGGGTGGCCCAAGCACAAACAGAGGCACGATGGGTCGCCTATCTCAGCCAAAGGAGCAGTCTGTCTTCATCACCCTTGAAAGAAGAACTCCAGAAGATCCTAGGCCCAGTGACGTATCACAGTGATGCACCAAAAGAAATACTGGTCGCTCCACCAGAGAAGAGTCCCGTTCAGGAGGGAAAATATCCTATCCCTGAAGATGCCTGGTACACAGATGGGTCCAGCAAGGGCAACCCGAGCAAGTGGAGAGCAATAGCATATCATCCTTCCACCGAGACAATCTGGTTCGATGAGGGGGATGGTCAGAGCAGCCAATAGGCAGAACTGCGAGCCGTGTGGATGGTTATAACCAAGGAACCCGGTGATGGTATCCTGAACATCTGCACAGATAGTTGGGCTGTGTACCGGGGGCTCACTCTTTGGATTGCACAGTGGGCCACCCAGGAATGGACTATCCATGCCCGACCGATCTGGGGTAAAGACATGTGGTTAGATATATGCAATACGATCAAACACAGAACTGTACGTGTCTACCATGTTTCTGGTCATCAGCCCCTACAGTCACCGGGAAACGATGAAGCTGACACACTGGCCCGAGTTCGATGGATTGAGAATTCACCATCTGAGAACATTGCCCGCTGGTTACATCAGAAGCTAGGGCATGCTGGACAAAAGACAATGTGGGCAGCTGCTAAAGCATGGGGACTGCCCATACAACTATCTGATATCGCCCAGGCATGCCAGGATTGCGACGCTTGCTCCAAGATGAGACCGAGATCGTTGCCCGAAACAACAGCCCATCTTGCTAGGGGACACAATCCTCTCCAGCGATGGCAGGTCGATTACATCGGGCCCCTTCCTCGTTCTGAAGGGGCAAGATACGCCCTGACCTGACCTGCGTCGATACTGCAAGTGGGCTGCTGCAGGCCTATCCAGTACCGAAAGCAAACCAGGCATATACCATCAAGGCACTCACTAAACTGATGTCTGCCTACGGGACACCGCAAGTCATCGAGAGAGACCAAGGGACTCATTTTACTGGTGCAACGATACAGCGCTGGGCAGAAGAAAATAACATCAAATGGCGATTCCACCTGCCATATAATCCAAGGGGGGCAGGCCTCATCGAACGTTATAATGGTATTCTTAAGGCTGCCCTGAAGACAGACTCCCAGTCCCTGCAGGGGTGGATAAAAAGACTGTATGAAACCCTGCGGGACCTGAATGAAAGACCTCGAGACGGCAGACCCAGTGCCCAGAGAATGTTGCAGACGACATGGGCCACCCCGCTTAGGATCGAAATTACGGGCACTGATCATCAGGTAAGACCCCAGATTGGTAATGAAAATAATCTTCTGCTCCCTGCCCCTGAGAATTTAGAGCCAGGTACCCATAAACTAAAATGGCCCTTGAAGGTGCAGGTGGGACCCAAGTGGTGTGGCCTAATTGCACCTTGGGGGAGACTATTGGAGGTGGGAGGCTCAGTAGTCCCTCCAGTAATAGGTACATGGCCTACTGATATTGTGGTCAACACTCCGATCTTTATTGCTAAAGGGACTCCCATCGTGTCCCTGTGGCAGATCAGGACACCTCCTTTGGTGCCTGATATCGTTATGCACCGCAGACATCCGGCCAGAAGGTGTGGTACAGGCGGCCAGGACGTGCCCCAGTACAAGCGGAAGTGTTGACCCAAGACAGAAATACGGCCTGTATGTTGCCCTGGAGAGCAGACCTTCCCCTCCTGGTACCTGTAAAACATCTGTATTACTCCCCGTGAGTCTGTGAGCCTTCAGGACCACCAGAAGGAACAAAATGCCATCAAGTGCTCCAGTGTTGCTGTCAGATCACGTACAACACCCGGTGATGGTCTGCATGGGACTGATGGAACATAGAACGGACCTGCACCTCAGGACCTCATGCCTCCAGTCACATCATCGAGCACTGGCCTATAGAAGAGTATGGACATCCACTGATCATCACTCGTCTTGAATTGTACCAACACACGTCGCGATAAAATTGTATATGCGTCGTGATATACCGGATCTCTGTATTAGGGAAAGCTTACCATTTAGTTAACCTAATCATTGGTTCACGCCGTGAAGGGGTGGAGTGTATGGGAACTGCTGAGTCACGGCCTGAACCTCTGATTGATCACCTGAGGCAAGCCATGAGCCAGCCAGAGGAGCAAAGGTGAAGGCAATTCACCTGTGCTTCTCCTAGACCTTTTTAAGAGCTGGCTACCAGAGGGGAAGGATCTCTTCTGGAGATCACCTCTCTTGGTGTTTATACAGATACCACCATGTTCTGTGAGAAACAGGATGCAGATGGGCATCCCTGCTCCCTCTTATCTGCTGGCAAGGCCCGGAAGATGGGAACAAAGGAGTTTCTGCTGAGATCCCAGAGCCAGAAGCTGCCTCTCCAAGGAGAGCTGACTCAACCACTTCGGATTTGAGCTGTCACTCCAAAGACAGCTGACTCGACCACTTTGAAACTATTGAAAAGGGGCTGTCGTCGCCATGGTCATGGTCGTCGTTCTCATCGTTCTCCTCGTCGTCATCAACAGAACAATGCCTGACAACCCACCACTACTGAAGATCAAAGATTGAACTACGAACCACGCTGGATCCATGGTGGTGACTGTCTCCCGCTTGCTTCCTATAAAGACTCCTTGCTTCTTCTTTATAATCTGTATAATCAATAGATATCAAGATGTTATAATCACAATATAATCAAGAGAGTTAGGCAAAGTAGACAACGATAACAAAAAGAGAATAAGTGGAAGAGCTTACCCTTCGGCTGGGCTCACCACAAAACACCAAGAGAGGTGATCTCCAGAAGAGATCCTTCCTCTCTGGTAGCCAGCTCTTCAATAAGTCTAGGAGGTGTGGAGCCTGGCTCCACCCCTTCCGGCAGCACAGGTGAATTGCCTTCACCTGTGCTCCTCTGGCTGACTCATGGCTCACCTCAGGTGATCAATCAGAGGTTCAGGCCATGACTCAGCAGTTCCCATACACCCTCCTTCCCTTCCCCATCACCCTAATTCGTAATAGTGTCCGTCCTCCCCTTCCCCATTTCCCTAATTACGATTTGTAATAAATTGGGCAGACCAACATTTGAACCGTTGTTTCTTAATCTCACGCCGGGTATAGAGATAATAAAAGAACCTCCTCTCCCTCCTATAAATTGGAGCAAGACACTAATCTGTCTTGTTTTTCTAATTTTTTTTCCTAATTCTTTTCATTATTTCTTTTTCCTGTTGCAAGTCTTTTCATTGCTAGTCTTTTTCCTTTTTCTATTTCATTTTTTTTCTTTTTTGAATCCCAATTCTTTTTCAAATTGTAGTTCTTGTGTTCTCTTTCTGGATCATTTTCTATTTTTTTTTCCCTAATTCTTTGTCTAATTTGAACTATTTGTCTAATTCTTTTTGTATTTTTTTCTTTTTCTCACTCTTTTTCTTTTTCCAATTCCTTTTTGTTTCCTTTTTCCATTTCTCATTCTAATATTAATTCTTCTTCTTAAAAAAAAAAAAAATACTTTATGGTCTTTCTAATACTTTTTGTTTTCTAATTTTCTTTTTCCTTTTCTAATGATTTCTCTAATTCTTTTTCTGCTCCTTGTTTTTTCTTTTTCTAATTCTAATTCTTTTTCCAAGCCTTTTTTGTGGTCCTTTTCCCAGTCTAAAGTCTTTCTTTTTTCTATTTCAATTTTTTTCTAACTCCAACTCTTTTTCTAATTGTAGTACTTTTTCTTTTCCCTGTTCCATGTCCTTTTCATTTTTCTGTTTCAGTTTTTTCTTTTACATTTTCCAATTTTTTCTAATTTTTTTAAATTAATTTTCTAATTCATTTTCTATTTTTTCCTGTTGTTTTTGATTGTTTCTTTTTTTTCAGATTCTAAATATTTTTCTACTTTTCATTGTAAATCTTGATATCTTTCTATTTTTTCTTTATATTTTTCCTTTTTCTAATTCATTTTATTTTTCTCAATCTTTTTCCAGCTCTTTTTCTGTTTCCAGGTTTTTCTTTTTGCAGTTTTTTCCTTTTCCAATTATCGTTCTAATTCTTCTCCTTTTTCTTTATCCACTGGTTTTTCTTTTTCTAATTCCTTTTCTTTTCATATTCTTTCTCCTGCTCTAGTGCTTTTGTTTCCTTTCTCTTCTTTTTCATTTTCCAATTCGTTTTCCAGGTCTGTTTCCATTTCCAGCTCTCTTTCCAATTTTTCATCTGTTTTTTTCCATTTTTTCTTTTCTCAATTCCTTTTTGTACAATTCCTTTTCTTTTTCCAATTCCTTTTCATTTTCTTTTCCATATTCTTCTTTTTCTCTCTCTAATTCTTTTTCTAATTCTTCTTCTATTTTTTTCTAATTATTCTTTTTTCTTATTATTTTTCATTGTTCCATTTCTAGTTCTTTTTCTAGACTTTTTTCTCACTCTTTTTCATTTTCCTTTATTTTTTCACTTCTTTTTTCCACTTTCTACTTCTAGTTCCTTTTCCAATTCTTTTTCTAATATTTTTTTCTAATTCTTTCTCATTTCCCAATTTTTTCCAGTTCCGTATCTTTTCCTTTTCCAATTCTCATTCTAGTCCTAATTCGTCTTTGTTTTTTTCTTTTTCTAATTGTTTTTCTCTTTCATTTTCTAATTCTAATTATTTTCTTTCTTTTCTATTTCGAATTATTTTTATAATATTTTCTTCCCCTTTTTCTTCTCCCCTTTTCTTGTTTCTTTTCTGTTTCTTACTCTTTTTCTAATTTTTTGTCTTATTTCCTAATTCTTTTTCTAATTTTTTGTCTTATTTCCTAATTCTTTTTCTAATTCTTTTTCTTTTTCATATTCTTTTGCTTTTTCTAATTCTTGATTTTTTTCCTTTTCTAATATTTTTTTCCCTAATTGCTTTTCTTTTTCCTTTTTATTTTTGTAATTCTTTTTCTAATTCCAGTTCTTTTTCCTCTGCCTTTTCAAATTCTTCCTCTAGTTCTATTTCCAATTCGTTTTCTATTTATTTTCCTAATTCCAATTATTTTGTCTTTTTCCTCGCCTTTTTCCTATCCTCATTGTAATTCAAATTCTTTTTCTAATAATTTTCCTTTTAATAATTCTAGTTATTTCCTGTTCCTTTTTTATTTCCTTTTATTATTCTTTTTCTATTTCTTTTCTACATCTTTCTTTTCTCCTTTCCTTTTCCCTTTTTTCATTTTTATTCCCCTTTTTTCATTTCCATTTTCCTTTTTTTTTTTTTCCCCCCCATTTTCCTTTTTCTTTTCATTTTCATCTTCTGTGAACCTGAAGTACTCAAGCAATGAGAAACCAGGGGAGGAGAAGGTAAGAGCTGGATAATAGATCATGAGCGATGTCCCACTGATTCAGATTTCAGTGTTCCTGAAGAAAATACTACCAGTCTACAAGAACCTTATCCAGCTGGGCTGCATTGCCAGATTCCAAACCAAAATGAACCAAAGGACGCACGATGTTGTGGGTTTTCACTTGGGTTGCTTGTATTGTCCATGAGGATTTGTGGTATTTTTGTACAGGCTTGTGGGTCTTCACTGGGCTTTGCAGAAGTCCGCCCTGGTTCACTGAAGACTTTGCAGGATCACTGGTCTTCACTGAGATTCCATGAAGTTCACATGGTTTTGTAAGATTTTGCACAGCTTTGCTTCTGTTCACACTGGTTTCCCATATCTTCGCTTTGGTTCAGTCAAGTCTGCACAATTTCGCTGGCCTTTGCTGCCTTAAAGTTTCACTCCTTTACTTAGTCCCTGACAGTTTGCAGGTGGAATCTCAAATTCTCAGTCATCTAGTGCTGCTGCCACTTCCCCCCACCTTTCCAGGGTATGAGCTTGCAATTAAATATCATCTACACATGGATACACATCCTAAGGCAGTGAAACTGTCAAAGTTCACTGAGGTGGCTTGAGCAATAGTGGGAGAATGTGTACACCCCTGTGGGAGTCAGCTAAAGGTATATCATATGCCCTCCTGTGTGAAAGCAGACTTTTCTTTATCCTCTTCCTGCAAGGAAACTGTAAAGAGCATTTTTTACACTGAAAACTGCCATCCAAATAAGCTCCAAAGCCCATTTCACATCATACTCCAGACCCAAACCATCAATATTTCACACCAAACTCCAGGTTCACGCCCTTGCTAATTCACCCCAAATTAAGTTCCCAAAACCTCATTATTTCATTCCAAATATCAGCGCCAACACTCCCTGATGTCACCCCCCAGGGATGCTCCAGCATCACTCCCCCAGCATTACTCCTTCATATCACCCCCCTTTCATCCCAACATCACCCACCAGTGCCAAACCAACAGTGTCACCCTGGAGTCACTTCCTGACGTCACCCCTCACCATCACCACAATATCTACCCTCAGCATCACTCCAACATTGTCACCCCAACGCTCTCACCCCAGGACCAGTCATTCACATTAAATCCCTGTGGTACTCCAACATCACTCCCAATGATGTCACCCTATCGTGCTACTCCCTAACATCTATACTATTGATACCCCAACATCACTCCAACATAACCACAGTGTCACTCCCTCCAGGTGTCACTCTAAAATTTTAGATAATTCCATTAAGTGGGAAGCAGAATCTCCCTAAGCAAGTATGCTATTACTATCTGACCCTTGAGAGATGGCAAGCCACCGAAAAGGAGAGAGAAGGAACACACCAGCAGTGGATTTGATCAGAATTACCAGCAGGGCATCCCCTGCTTCAAAGCACACTTCCACTCTTTCTCCCACTTTCATTCTCCCCAGGGTCTGCAGAGTTTGTTCCACTTGCATGCTGTACCCGTATGGCCAGTGCATGATACAGAGCTCTACAATCAAAGAATTTTAGGATGCTGTAATCACAAAATAAACAAGACAGTTAGGCAAAGCAGACTATGACAACAAAAGAGAATAAATAGAAGGCTTACCCCTATCCTGGGCTCACTCACAAAACTCCAGCAGAGCAGATCTCCAGCAGAGACCCTTCCCCCCTGGCAGCCAGCTCTTAAATAGCTCTAGGAGGGGGCAGCCAGGCTCTACCCCTTCTGGCAGCACAGGTGAATTGAATTGCCTTCACCTGTGCTCCTCTGGCTGGCTTATGGCTCGCCTCAGGTGATCAATCAGAGGTTCAGGCCGTGGCTCAGCAGTTCCCATACAAGAGCCCAGCTGGAACATCGGCTTGCAAAACAAGTCTTTGCAAGAACAAGACCAAATGCCAGGGACAGCTCTCTCTACAAAACATTTGCAGCCACAGCCACAAATATCAACTCCCTTAAAACTGCCAAAATACCTTATTCAATTCCAGGATCATTCTTCAGTCAGGGGCTGTTAGGTCCCCAATGTAACACCCCAACAACGTCACCACCCAGTGTTCACTCCCTTATGCCACCCACCCTTCCTCCCCAAAAAGCCCCAACATCACCCATGCCACTACAATGACACTTCAGAATCACTCTCCAGTGTCACCCCAATGTCACTCCCAGAGTCGTGCCAACGTCACCCCCCAACATCACACTAAGTCACCCCAGTGTCTCCATCGAGTATCTCTCTCTCTCTGATCCCCCCCCCCCCCCCCCCCGCAATACCCCAGCATCACCCCCCAGCATCAGTCTCCAGGCTCAGTCCACAACTTCGCACCGGTGTCATCCCAGCATCACTCCATGGCATCACCCCAACTTGCTTGCCAAGTAAGCAAGGTTTGGGACAGCAGCTCCTAGCGGGGCTGTATAAGCTTTCAGACACCGATAATCGATTGTTAATCACCACCTTCCATCTGGTTTCCAAACCAGATGACAAGAAGTTATGTGGGGAGTCTGTTCTGGAAACGATATGTCTTTTCTCCAAACCCGCTATGAGTTCAGAAATCCCACATCATGCTGCAGCAGAAATGGGGTACAGTGGTATGTTAGCAACCCCTGCTTCAGGGAGCACAGGGGCTGCGTAAAGTGCACACACTGCAGTCTCCCTATGTCTTTGGAGTCTGGGATTGAAACTTGACCCAAAAGGCCACACACTGCCATACAGGCAGGTGCCAGGTTCACCCACTGAGGATGTCAAATCCTGAATTGTTTTCATGATGGGCTTTAATTACAAAGAAAGTAGGCGACACGTTTCTCACTGGAGAGCCACAAGCTGTCCCCACTAGTTTGGCAAACAGCGCTCGCTCCGATCACACCGGTAATCTCAACTCTGCCATCCAGGCTGCACACACAGCTTGTCAGCATTTTGCTGTATCAGTACTGAAATTTGTGTGCTGTATCAGTACTGAAATTTGTGCTCCCCTATCTATTAGAAATTTTACTGAATGCTTTTGAGGACAGACTTCAATCAAAATATGCATGCCATTGTTGCTCATCCTTTGATCAAACTCCCCTTGCCGGACAGGCAGATCCAATCACCTGCTTGTAATTAGTCTTTTTTTTGTTTACAGTCCGAAGCATTGATTGAGCACCTGGTGAGGGGTGTGGCCAGCCCTGCCAGCACAGGTGGAAGCAATTTACCTGTGGGACCAGATAGGGCTGGGCTTGGCTCCACCCCTCCCTGCCCATATTTAAGGGCTGGGAACAGCAAGGGTAGCATTCTGCTTGGGGACTGCCTCCTTGGGAGCATTGGGAGTAAGTTCTGCTCTTTGGAATGGGGTGAGTGATTGGTGCTTTATTGCAGGGCTCTGGTCTTTCTGTTTTTGGGGATCCTGACTGCTTTTAAGGGCAGAAAGCTGTAAGGGCAGCGCCTCTGTATGGAGACTGCTTCCTTTGGGGTGTGGGCTGAGTGTTTGTTTTCAGAATGGGATCATTGATTTCTTCTGTATTGCTGGATTGTAATTTTACTTTCTGGGGGGGCTCCTGATCACATTTAGGGTCTGTCAGCAGAAAGAGAAGCAACTGCACCTGGAGACTGCTTCCTTTAGAGTGTGGGGTGAACCCTTGAAACAGGGTGAATGATTCTTTATTCCAGGGTTGCAATATCTTGTTTTTGGGGGGGATCCTGACCCCACTTAGGGGCTGGTAGCCTTTAAGGTGGTATCCATCTTTAGAGACTGTCTCCTTGGGAGTGTGGGTTGAGGTCTGGTCCATGAGAAAGGATGAGCGATTCCTTCTTATTTTAGGGCTGTGACCTTTCCCTTTTGGTTTTTGGGGCATCCTGACCACATTTAAGTGCTGACAGATGTAAGGACAATGTTGATCTCTGGAGACTGTCTCCTGTGGAGCATGAGTGAGTTTTGGCCTTTGAGAAGGGTGTAAGTGGTTTCTTCATTTCAGGGCTGCAATCTTCCCTTGTGTGTTTTGTGTGTGTGTATTTTTTTTTTTAATAGCATCCTGACCACTTTTAAGGGGTGGAAGCCATAAGGGCAGCATCTGTACCTGGAGACTACTTCCTTGGCAGTGTGGGCTGAGTGTTCATCTTTGGAATGGGGTAACTTATTCTTTCTTTATTTCAGGGCTGTTATGCACTGCTTTCAACCATGCAGAGTTGTTTAAGGGCATTCTGTGCACCCTTAGGTGTAATAAATCTTCATCTTTATAGAAAGCCAAGGATTATTCTCTTCTGGACTGCTGTACTCAGCATCACCCCAGATACCTCCATCCTAATTGTCTGGAGATGCTGTTAGTTTCATAATCTGTATGACACCCAAATCCCAATTCCTCTTCCTCCCACCCCCTGACCCGCATTCAATAGCTCTGCAGCTCTGGTTCCCAACAACGTGATGAAGTGAAGCCACTGGTCTGCTGAATACTGGGACTGGCCCAGAGAGGCTCTGTGACGGATGTGGATTATCCCAGCTGGATTACCTGGTACCATTGGTGGTGATCTCGTCCAACTGCCACACAACTAACAGGAACATCCACAGCCAGATCAGGTTGTCCAGAGGCTGACCCAGCCTCACCTTGGAAGGGACAGGGCATCCATCACATGTCTGGGTAACCTGTTCCACTGTGTCACCACCCTCACTGTACAAGATTTTCTTTATATCTAGGCTAAATCTTTCCTTGTTCTTTCCTTCAAGTATTGAAAGGCTGTTACCAGATCACCTCGGAGCCTTCACTTCTTCAGGCTGAACAGCTCCAGCTCTCTCTCTTTATAGGAAAGGTATTCCATCCTTCGGTTCATATTTGTGGCTGTTCTCTGGATGTGCTCCAACAGCTCCACGTCTGTCCTGCACTGCGGACATCCACATCCAGACACAGCACCTCCAGATGAGGTCTCACAGTGCAGAGCAGAGGGGCAGGACCTCCTCCCTTCACCTACTGACCGCACATCTTTGGATGGAGCCCAGCATACGTTTGGCTTTCTGGGCCAGGAAGGTACATTGCTGAGTGCCCACTACTCAGCCTGTTGAGGTCCCTCTGGATGGCATCCCGTCCCTCTGGTGTGTCACCGCACCCCACAGCTTGGTGTCATTAGGGTGCTCTTGACCCCACTGTCGATGTCACTGATGAAGGGGCAATCCCAGATGTTTGTACAAACTCAGCAAAGAACACCTTGAGAGCAGCCCCACAGAGAAGGATTTGCAGATCCCGGTGTGTGAGAAGCTGGACATGAGCCAGCAGAGTGCGCTTGCAGCCTGGAAGGCCAGCTGTGTTCTGGGCCGCATTAAAAGAGGAGCGGCCAGCAGGGAGAGGGAGGTGATCGTCCCCATCTACTTGGCTCTTGTGAGGCTTCATCTGCAGTGCTGCATCCAGGCCTGGGGCCCCCAGGACAGGAAGGACGTGGAGCTCATGGAGCAGGTCCAGAGGAGGCACTGCAATGATCAGATGGTTGGAGCAGCTCTCCTACAAGGAAAGGTTGAGGGAAGTGGGCTTGTTCAGCCTGGAGAAGAGAAGGCTTAGGGGAGAACTCATTGCAGCCTTCCAGTACTTGAAGGGAGTGTATAAGCAGAAAGGGAAACGGATGTTTATGAGGGTGAATAGTGATAGGACAAGGGGAAATGGTTTTAAACTGAGACAGGGGAGGTTTAGGTTGGTTATTAGGAGGAAGCTTTTCATACAGAGGGTGGTGACGCACTGGAACATGCTTCAGAGTCACTTCCAGGAGGATCTGCTCCATGATGTTTCCCAGCACGGAGATGAGACTGACATGTTGGCAGTTGCCAGGGTCATCCTTTCTATCTGTAATAACAGCTGTGCTGTCGCCTTTTTTCTGCTCACCAGGGGCTTCACGTGACTGCCTCAACTTCTCAAATACCACTGACAGTGGCTCAGTGACTGCAGCACTGAATTCCCTCAGAAGTCTGGGACTCGTCTCATCAGGACCCAAAGACTCCTGGCTGTTCAGGTCCTCAGGTGGTCCAGAACCTGATCTCCCATCACAGTGTGGGATGGGGGGGGGGAGGGGGGGGTGGCGGCATTGCTTCCTCAATCCCCACCTACCAAACCAAAGGTGAGGGCAGCGTATAGTGAGCAGTTATCAGAGAAGATGGAAGCAAAAATATTGTTGGGTACCTGAGCCTTCTCCTTGTCTGTTGTTCCCAGCTCAGTGCTGCCGGTAAGCAGCATCGTGCACAGAGTGCAGCCATGTTGCTCTGAGAAAGGAGCACTGCAGCGCATGTCTGAAAAGAACACTGCCCTACATCTGCAGCGCCTTCATTACTGCATTGTGTCCCACAGGTGGCAGCGGGCTGTGGTGCTCCTGAATGCTGTAACGACTACATGGAGATGTGAGGGTCTTCACGGCAACAGCAAGGAACCAGAATCTGTATTTCCTGGAATGCCCCGGAACCTCACTTTACTGGCTGGTAATTGTCTGCCCAGCAGGTAAGGGCAATGAGCTCCCACCAGTGTTTACCTACTCCATAGCATGGCACAGCACGGTGCTCCCTGAGCTCTTAATTGCACTTCATGGTGCCCGGAAGGCTGCCTGTCCTTTTCTTTCTGTGTTCTCCTTGTCTCTGGCCTTTCACTGCAGTGTTTTCCTTCCCTTTGCCATTGGTGTTCCCTACTGCATTCTCTTGCCCTCCTGTTTTTGTGTTCCATGCCACGTTCATTTGGCCATTGCCCTTGGCTTTCTTTGCCATATTCACTTCGGCATTCAGTTTTGACGTTCCCTGCTGCGTTCTCTCGCCCTCCTGTTTTGGCGTTTCTTGCCGTGTTCTCTTGGCCATCATCCTTGGCATTTCCTTCCACGTTCTCTTGGCCCTTGCCCTTGTCTGGGCATTCTCTTGCCCTCCTGTTATTGTGTCCTGTGCCACATTCTCTTGGCCATTGCCCTTGGCTTTCTGTAGCCACATTCTCTTCAGCATTTGATTTTTGGCGTTCCCGGCAGCATTCTGTCGCCCTCCTGTTTTGGCATTTCCTGCCACGTTGTCTTGGCCCTTGCCTGGGCATTCCCTGTGGCATTCTCTTTGACCTCCTGTCTTGGCGTTCCAGCTGCATTCTGCATTGGCCTTCTTTGCCGCATTCTCTTTGGCCTCCTATTTTGGCACTTCCTGCCATGTTTTCTTAGCCCTTGCCTGGGCATTCCGTGTCGTGTTCCCTTGGCCTTTTATTTTGGCATTTTGTGCTGCGTTCTCTTGGCCTTTGCCCTTGGCCTTTCCTTCTGTGTTCTCTTTGGCTGTATATTTTGGCCTTTCCTGTTGCGTTCTCCTTGCCCTCACCTTGGCTTTCCATTGGGTGCTCTCTTTGCTTTTGCCCTTGCCTTAGCTTGGCTGTTTGCTTTGCATTTGCTTTGGCTTTCCCTGGGAGTTCTGCTTCCCTTTGCCTGCCCTGGGAGTTCTGCTTGCCTTTGGCACTTTGGGATCAGCTGGGAGGCAGCGTTAATGTTAACCTCGACCTGAACCCATAGCTGAATGGGAGTTCTAACAATAATTATGTTAACCTGCAGCGTACCTGTGAACCAAACCCTTAACCCAGTATTAAAAATGTCTCTTACTCTAAGTGCTGCCATAAAAATAATGCCCCATGTTTTCTGTCAAAGTAATCTTAATTGTAATTGTAGTGCAGAGACTAACTGTAACTTCAAACCTATCAATAGCATTAATCATACCCTTAAGGTTAATTATAATTATAACTAATTATAACCCTTGCATCATCGTTACAGCAATGTGCTCAAGGTGCAGCCCTGCATATGCGGGGCAGTGCCTTCATTACTGCATTGTGTCCCACAGGTGGCCGCAGAGCTGCAGCGCTCCTGAGAGCTTTAAGGAGAGCATGGAGATCAGCACGGGTCTTCACGGCAGCGGCAAGGAACCAGAATCTGCATTTCCTGGAATGCCCCGGAACCTCACTTTGCTGGCCGGTAATTGTCTGCCCAGCAGGTAAGGGCAATGAGCTCCCACCAGTGTTTACCTACTCCATAGCATGGCACAGCACGATGCTCCCAGAGCTCTTAATTGCACTTCACGGTGCCCTGAATGCTACCTGTCCTTTTCTTTCAGTGTTGTCCTTGCCCTTTGCTTTCCCTGCTGTGTTCTCTTGCTCTCCTGTTTCGGCGTTCCCTGTGGCATTCTCTTGGCCATTGCCCTTGGCCTTCTTTGATGCATTCTCTTCAGCCTTCGGTTTTGGCCATCTGTGCCACATTCTCTTGCCCTTTCTCCTTGGCCTTCTTTGGCATGTTCACTTCGCCTTTGCCTCCCGTTCTGGCATTCCCTACATTTTCTTTGGCCTTCAGTTCTGGCATTCGTGGCTGCATTCTCTTTGGTCATTGCCCTTGGCCTTCTTTGCCACGTTGTCTTTGGCCTCGTTTTTTGCGTTCCCTCAGCATTCTCTTTGGCCCCTTGTTCTGGCGTTCCCTGCAGTGTTCTCTTTGGCTTTGATTTTGGCGTTTGCTTCCATGTTCTCTTCGGCCATTGCTCCCGGCCTTCTTTGCCACTTTCCCTTTGGCCTCTTGTTTTGGCATCCCTTACGGCGTTCTCTTTGGCCTTCGGTTTTGTCTTTCTGTGCCGTGTTCTCTTTGGCCATTGCCCTTGGCCTTCTGCATTGGCCTTCCCTGATTCGTTTTCTTTTGTCTCTGTTTTGGCATTCTCTGGGGCCTGGCCTCTGACGAGGAGTTCTCTTCAGTGCTCTCCCTGCCTTTGCCATCCCTTTGCTTTTGACATTGCCTTCCCTTGGGTGTCGTCTATGCCTTTGCCCTCTGTTTCGGCATTCCCTCAGCTGTTCTCCTTGCCTTTTGCTCTTAGCTTTGCCTTGGCCTTCCCTAACAGTCACTCTGAGCCTAATCCTAATAAACCTAGCCTTAATATCTTCTCCCCAACCCTACGCTCTGAACTGAGCCCTGAACCCCAAATGTAGTGTTAATTGCAGCCATGACTGTATAGATAACTGTGTAAACTAACTGTGAACCTTCAATAGTGCTTTCAACTGGTCACTAAATCCATCTGTAACCTTCTGTGTAATACTACAGCTTCCCTGTTAAAACCCACAGCTTCCCTGTTAAATACTCCTAACCTTACTCTCATGCCACTTCCTGGAATGGTGTTTGGCTTCCATGTTTTGTGGGGGTGGGCTGACAGTGAGCGCCGTTTGGCTCTCGGCGTTCCTCCTTCTAAAGCATGTCTCTCTGTATTACAGGTGAAGATGACTTTGACACTTCCAGTCGATGACTTTCCCCCCCTGGGACACCATCATCTTTCCAGGCCTCCCACACTCACCGCCAGCTCAGTTCCGTTGAGCTGTTACCCGAATCCCCATTTCATTCCCTTTCCATGATCCTCCTGTCACTCTGCCACAAGCCCCTACCACCTCCCAAGGTTGTCACAGGCAACGTGTGGGATGCGGCACTCAGTCTCATTATAGTTCATCCCATTGGCCTCAGCCCAGCGATCCAACCCTAACCCACACCCTTCCTTAGGGCCCTTCTACTCCCAGGCCAATCAACGCTTCCTTCTGATGCCATCTGCCTTCCTTCCTGGCTGCTTTAAGACTCGTGCCCCTTTGTGGCCATTTTGAGAGTTGCGCTGATTTCAGCGTGTGCATTCAATTAATGTAAACCAAATTGGCTTCAATTTTACATGCAATTAATGTAAACCAAATTGGCTTTAAGTTTGCATTGCTTACGGGGTTGGGTTAGCTTTGCTTTGTTTGTTCCTAGGCAGGGCTAACCCAACCCCGTAACCAACACCTGAGGGCTGTTGGAGGTGATTTCTTTTCCTTCCGGGCCAGTCTGAAACTTGTGCCTCGTTGCGGCCATTTGAAGAGTTGCGCTGATTTCAGCGTCTGCATTTAATTTATTTCAACCAAATTGGCGTTAGCCTTGCAGTCATTTTGCATCAACCGAATTGGCTTTGGCTTTGCATTCAACTCATTTCAATCAAATGGGCTTTTCATTCAACTTATTTCAACCAAATTGGCTTCAGTTTTACATTCAATTAATGTAAACCAAATTGGCTTTAAGTTTGCATTGCTTACGGGGTTGGGTTAGCTTTGCTTTGTTTGTTCCTAGGCAGGGCTAACCCAACCCCGTAAACAAGGGCCGTTGGAGGCGGTTTGTGTTCCTTCCCGGCCAGTCTGAGACTTGCGCCCCGTTGCGGCCATTTGAAGATTTGCGCTGATTTCAGCATCTACATTCAATTCATTTCAACCAAATTGGCTTTAGCTTTGCAGTCATTTCGCATCAACCAAATTGGCTTTGGCTTTGCATTCAATGTAATTCAACCAAATTGGCTTCAGTTTTACATTCAATTAATGTAAACCAAATTGGCTTTAAGTTTGCATTGCTTACGGGGTTGGGTTAGCTTTGCTTTGTTTGTTCCTAGGCAGGGCTAACCCAACCCCGTAACCAAGGGCCTTTGGAGGCGGTTTGTGCTCCTTCCTGGCCAGTCTGAGACTCGTGCCCCTTTGTGGCCATTCTGAGAATTGCAATGTCTTTGGAGGGGCTGAGATCTGCACTGCTTTTGAGATGGGTTGCAGTATACAACATTTTCACAAATGTG
>NW_027638812.1:0-23622 GCF_951394365.1 Tetrao urogallus | reverse complement strand
GGGGGGGATATGGGGGGATATTGGGGGGTACGGGGGGATATGGGGGGGGTTGGGGGAATATGGGGGGGATTTGGGGGGATATGGGGTGAGGAGAGCAGGTATGGGGGAAATTGGGGCGGATATGGGGCTGTTATGGGGGGATATGGGGGGATTTGGCAGGGATATGGGTCTGCCCCACACCTGAGTCTGCCCCATACCTTATGGCCCCGCCCCACACCTTATGGCTCCACCCCACATCATATGGCTCCACCCCACACCTTATGGCTCCACCCCACACCTTATGGCCCTGCCCCACACCTTATGGCTCCACCCCACACCTTATGGCTCCACCCCACACCTTATGGCCCTGCCCCACACCTTATGGCTCCACCCCACACCTTATGGCTCCGCCCCACACCTTATGGCTTCACCCCACACCTTATGGCTCCACCCCACACCTTATGGCTCCACCCCACACCTTATGGCTCCACCCCACACCTTATGGCTCCGCCCCACACCTTATGGCCCTGCCCCACACCTTATGGCTCCACCCCACACCTTATGGCTCCACCCCACACCTTCTGAGTCCACCCCACACCTTATGGCTCCGCCCCACAACTTATGGCCCCGCCCCACATCATATGGCTCCACCCCACACCTAATGGCCCCGCCCCACACCTTATGGCTCCGCCCCACACCTTATGGCTCCGCCCCACACCTTATGGCCCCACCCCACACCTTATGGCTCCACCCCACATCATATGGCTCCACCCCACACCTTATGGCTCCGCCCCACACCTTATGGCCCCACCCCACACCTTATGGCTCCACCCCACACCTTATGGCTCCGCCCCACAACTTATGGCCCCGCCCCACATCATATGGCTCCACCCCACACCTAATGGCCCCGCCCCACACCTTATGGCTCCGCCCCACACCTTATGGCTCCGCCCCACACCTTATGGCCCCACCCCACACCTTATGGCTCCACCCCACATCATATGGCTCCACCCCACACCTTATGGCCCCACCCCACACCTTATGGTTCCGCCCCACACCTTATGGCTCCACCCCACACCTCCCGGGTCCATTCCCCATTCCATGGCCCCGCCCCACATTTCATGGCTCCCCCCCCTCCCCACCCCACATCTTATGGGTCCGCCCCACAGCTTCGATTACGGCGACCGCTTCTGGGACATCAAGTCCAAGTACTTCCCGTGTCAGTGCGGCTCCGAGAAGTGCAAGCATTCGGCCGACGCCGCCCCCTTGGATGTGGGGCGCGGGCGGGGGGAGCCCCAAGAAGTGCTGCCCCCCCTCCTGGCCCTGCCTCCGCCCTGAGCCCCCATTCCCCAAATAGAGCCCCACAAACCCCGGAGCGACACGTTGTGCCCCATAACCCCATAGCCCCATATCATCCCCATTCTGCCCCATAACCCCATATCATCCCCATTCTGCCCCATAACCCCATATCATCCCCATTCTGCCCCATAACCTTGTATCATCCCCCATTCTGCCCCATAACCCCATATCATCCCCATTCTGCCCCATAACCTTGTATCATCCCCCATTCTGCCCCATAACCCCATATCATCCCCATTGTGTCCCATAACCCCAAATCATCCCCATTCTGCCCCATAACCTTGTATCATCCCCCATTCTGCCCCATAACCCCATATCATCCCCATTCTGCCCCATAACCCCCCCATTCTGCCCCATAAACCCATATTGTGCCCCATAACCCCGTAGCCCCCCCATTGTGCCCCATAACCCCGTATCATCCCCCATTGTGCCCCATAACTCCGTATCATGCCCCATAACCCCATACCATCCCCATTCTGCCCCATAACCCCATATCATGCCCCATAACTCCATATCATCCCCATTCTGCCCCATAACCCCATAGCCTCCCCCCATTGTGCCCCATAACTCCATATCATCCCCATTCTGCCCCATAACCCCATATCATCCCCCATTGTGCCCCATAACCCCATATCGTGCCCCATAACCCCATAGCCCCATAACCCCATATCATCCCCATTCTGCCCCATAACCCCATAGCCCCCCCATTGTGCCCCATAACCCCGTATCATGCCCCATAACCCCATATCATCCCCATTCTGCTCCATAACCCCATATCATCCCCATAACCCCATGCCCCCCATCCTGCCCCATAACCCCATATCCCCCCCCATAGTGCCCCATAACCTTCCATACCCCCCCACATCCCCCATAGTGCCCCATGACCCCACATCACCCCATAAGTGCCCCATATCCCCCCATATCCCCCCCCATATCCCTTTATATCACCCCATATCCCCCCCATATCCACCCATTCTGCCCCATATCCCCCCATTTCCCCCCATAACCCCAACAGCACCCCATAAGTGCCCCAAATCCCCCCATATCCCCCATATCCCCCCCATAGGCCCCTATATCGCCTCTTCTGCCCCATATCCCCCCATTGCCCCCCATAGCGCCCCATAACCCCAGCAGCACCCCATAAGTGCCCCAAATCCCCCCATATCCCCCCGCATACCACCCCATATCCCCCCTATATCACCCCATATCCCCCCTATATCACCCCATATGCCCCCATATCGCCTATTCTGCCCCATAGCGCCCCATAACCCCAGCAGCACCCCATAAGTGCCCCCCATTTCCCCCCATTGTCACCCCCATTACCCTCCCCCCCCCCCCCCCCCCAGTCCCGTTATTGAACTGTGCCAATAAAGAGCCGGAAATGCGGCCACGAAGGGGGCGTGGCTACAAGACGGGGGGGGGCGCTCATTGGTTGGTGTGAGCTGAAGGGGGCGGGGCTTCATGAAGTGCTGTGCTGATTGGTGGGTGTGACCGAAAGGGGGCGGGGCTTCATGATGGGAAGCGCTGATCGGTGGGTGTGACCGAAAGGGGGCGGGACTTCATGAAGGGGAGCGCTGATTGGTGGGTGGCTGAAAGCGGGCGGGGCTTCATGAAGGCGAGCGCTGATTGGTGGGTGTGACTGAAAGGGGGCGGGGCTTCATGGAGAAGCGTGGCAGGCCGAGGAGTGGGCGTGGCCAAATGGGCGTGGTTACACGGAGGGGAGTGCTGATTGGTGGTTGGGAGATAAAGGGGGCGGGAGTTCATGAAGGGGCGTGGCTCCATGGAAGGAATGCTGATGGGTGGGTGTGACTGAAAGGGGGCGGGGCTTCATGAAGGGGAGAGCTGATTGGTGGGTGTGAACAAAGGGGCGTGGCTTTTCGAGGAGGGGCGTGGCCAGCATGGGACGGCCAGTGATGTGGGCGTGGCCAACCGAGCGGGCGTGGCTACACGGAGGGGAGTGCTGATTGGTGCGTGTGATGTAAACGGGGCGGGGCTTCAGGAAGGACGTGGCCAATGGGGGTACAGTCTGAGAAGTAGGCGTGGCCAACGGTGGGAGGGGCGTGGCTAAGCGAAGGGCTGTGGCCAATGGGGGCAGTCCGTAAAGCGGGCGTGGTCACAGCAGTGGGCGTGGCTACATGGCGGTGGAGGAATTCTGATTGGTGGATGTGATGTGAAGGGGGCGGTGCTTCATGGAAGGCTGTGGCCAATGAGAGGTGGTCTGCCAAGTGGGTGTGGCCAAAAGCCCATGGGCGTGGCTACAGAAAGGGGAGCGCTCATTGGCGGGCGCGAACAGAAGGGGGCGGGATTTCATGAAAGGGAGTGGCCAATCAGAGGCGTGGCTGCATGGAGGGGAACGCCTATTGGTGGGTGTGGCAGAATGGGGGCGTGGCTCCATGGAGCAGCCAATGAGGGCAGTTCGTGAAGTGGGCGTGGCCGTGGGGCGTGGCTACGGCTGGGGCGTGCACTCATTGGTGGGCTCCGTGAAAGGCTGTGACCAATGGGAGATGTTGGTCTGTCGGGTGGGCGTGGCAAACGCATGTGGGCGTGGCTACGGGGTGGACGAACGCTCATTGGTGGATGTGATCGAAGGAGGCGTGGCTCCGTGAAGGGGCGTGGCCAAAGGAAGATCCAATAGGAGTGGGCGTGGCCACGAGAGGGAGGCATTCATTGGTTGTTGTGACCGAAAGGGGGCGTGTCTGCGTAGCGGGAGCAGCCAACGGGGACGCGCGGCGGCGCGTGGGGGCGTGGCCAAGTCGGTGGGCGTGGCTAAAGGAGCGCGCGTTGGTCGCGTTTGGGGGTGTGGCTACCAGAGCTGGCGCTCATTGGTGGGTGTGGGCTGTAGGGGCGTGGCCAATGATGTGGGCGTGGCCACCGGAAAGGAGCACTTCTTGGGTGTCCTACAGGTGCCCCATAGCTGCCCCATGGCTGCCCCATAACCACACTGTAGGCAGCCCCACAGCTGCCCAGTGGCTGCCCCATAGATATCCTGCAGCTGCCCCATAGCAGCCCCATAGATATCCCATGGCTGCCCCATAGATATCCCATGGCTGCCCCATAGATATCCCATAGCAGCCCCATAGATATCCCATAGCAGCCCCATAGATATCCCATAGCAGCCCCATAGATATCCCATGGCTGCCCCATAGATATCCCATAGCAGCCCCATAGATATCCCATAGCTGCCCCATAGATATCCCTTGGCTGCCCCATAGATATCCCATAGCAGCCCCATAGATATCCCATAGCAGCCCCATAGATATCCCATGGCTGCCCCATAGATATCCCATAGCAGCCCCATAGATATCCCTTGGCTGCCCCATAGATATCCCATGGCTGCCCCATAGATATCCCATAGCAGCCCCATAGATATCCCATAGCTGCCCCATAGATATCCCTTGGCTGCCCCATAGATATCCCATAGCAGCCCCATAGATATCCCTTGGCTGCCCCATAGATATCCCATGGCTGCCCCATAGATATCCCATAGCTGCCCCATGGCTGCCCCATAGCAACCCCATAACCTCCATTTTATGTGATGACCCCCCCCCCCCCCCCAAAGGCTGACCCCCACATTATGGGATGACCCCAATATATGGGGCAGAGGGAGGGGGGGAAGTGCTTTATTGCCCCCTAAGTTGGGGGGGGAGGGGGGCGTCCCCCCAAAGCCGCCCCAAAATCCCTGAGTCTGCAAGGGGGGGGGGGGGGGGGGAGGAAACTGTGCCCCATAGCGCCCCACAGCGCCCCATAGCGCCCCATAGCGCCCCACAGCGCCCCATAGCGCCCCCCCCCCCCCCCGGGGTAATACTGACCCAGAGCCCCCCCCACTTTCTTGCCCCCCACCTCCCAGCCCCATAAATAAATACCGCCCCTACTGGGCCCCATAGCCCCCCATAGGGCCCCATAGTGTTCCATGGATACCCCCATAGTGCCCCACACATCCCCCACAGTGCCCCACAGATCCCCATATATTCCACATAGTGCCCCACAGATCCCCCATAAGGCCCCATATATGCCCCATAGTGCCCCACAGATCCCCCATAGGGCCCCATATATGCCCCATAGTGCCCCACGGATCCCCCATAGGGCCCCATAGTGCCCCATATACACCCCATAGTGCCCCACAGATCCCCCATAGGGCCCCATATATGCCCCATAGGGCCCCACATACACCCCATAGTGCCCCACAGATCCTCCATAGGGCCCCATAGTGCCCCATATACACCCCATAGTGCCCCACAGATCCCCCATAGTGCCCCACATACACCCCATAGTGCCCCACAGATCCCCCATAGTGCCCCACATACGCCCCATAGTGCCCCACAGATCCCCCATAGGGCTCCATAGTGCCCCATATACACCCCACAGTGCCCCACAGATCCCCATATATTCCCCATATTGCCCCACAGATCCCCCATATTGCCCCATATATGCCCCATACGGCCCCACAGATCCCCCATATTGCCCCACAGATCCCCCATAAGGTCCCATAGAGCCCCATAGTGCCCCACGGATCCCCCATAGGGCCCCATAGTGCCCCATATACACCCCATAGTGCCCCACAGATCCCCCATAGGGCCCCATAGTGCCCCATATACACCCCACAGTGCCCCACAGATCCCCATATATTCCCCATATTGCCCCACAGATCCCCCATATTGCCCCATATATGCCCCATACGGCCCCACAGATCCCCCATAGTGCCCCACAGATCCCCTATAGGGCCCCACAGATTCCCCATAGAGCCCCATAGTGCCCCACATACACCCCATAGTGCCCCACAGATCCCCCATAGGGCCCCATATATGCCCCATAGGGCCCCACATACACCCCATAGTGCCCCACAGATCCTCCATAGGGCCCCATAATGCCCCACATATACCCTATATTGCCCCACAGATCCCCCATAGTGCCCCACATACACCCCATAGTGCCCCACAGATCCCCCATAGTGCCCCACATACACCCCATAGTGCCCCACGGATCCCCCATAGGGCCCCATAGTGCCCCATATACACCCCATAGTGCCTCAGATCCCCCATAGTGCCCCACAGATCCCCCACAGATCCCCCATATTGCCCCATATATGCCCCATAGGGCCCCACAGATCCCCCACAGGCCCCATAGCGCCCCACAAGGCCCCCCTTCAGCCCCCCAGGGCCCCCCAACCTCACCCCAATGGCTTCTCACCCACCCCACCCTATAGGACCCAGCGCAGCCCCACAACTCCCTATAGGGACCCACAGCCTCACCCCAAAGCCCCGCGGAGCCCCACAGCGCTGTGACGGGATCCTATGGGTCCCACCCGAACCCCTCTGGATTCCCACAGCTGCCCTATAGAGCCCCACAACTCCACCCCAAACCTCATGGAGCCCCATAACCACCAGCACAGCCCCATAACCTCACCCCACAGCCCCATACAGCCCCATAACCACCAGCACAGCCCCATAACCTCACCCCACAGCCCCATACAGCCCCATAACCAACAGCACAGCCCCATAACCTCACCCCACAGCCCCATACAGCCCCATAACCAACAGCACAGCCCCATAACCTCACCCCACACCCTATACAGCCCCATAACCACCACCAGAGCCCCATAACCTCACCCCACAGCCCCATACAGCCCCATAACCAACAGCACAGCCCCATAACCTCACCCCACAGCCCCATACAGCCCCATAACCAACAGCACAGCCCCATAACCTCACCCCACACCCTATACAGCCCCATAACCACCACCAGAGCCCCATAACCTCACCCCACAGCCCCATACAGCCCCATAACCAACAGCACAGCCCCATAACCTCACCCCACAGCCCCATACAGCCCCATAACCAACAGCACAGCCCCATAACCTCACCCCACAGCCCCATACAGCCCCATAACCTCACCCCACACCCTGTACAGCCCCATAACCCCCTGCAGAGCCCCATAACCTCACCCCACAGCCCCATACAGCCCCATCACCTCACCCCACAGCCCTATACAGCTCCATAACCACCAGCACAGCCCCATCACCTCACCCCACAGCCCTATACAGCCCCATAACCTCACCCCACACCCCACAGAGCCCCATCACATCACCCCACACCCTGTACAGCCCCATAACCACCAGCACAGCCCTATACAGCCCCATAACCTCACCCCACAGCCCCATACAGCCCCATAACCAACAGCAGAGCCCCATAACCTCACCCCACTCCCTATACAGCCCCATCACCTCACCCCACAGCCCCATACAGCCCCATAACCACCAGCACAGCCCCATAACCTCACCCCACAGCCCCATACAGCCCCATCACCTCACCCCACAGCCCTATACAGCTCCATAACCACCAGCACAACCCCATAACCTCACCCCACACCCTATACAGCCCCATAACCACCACCAGAGCCCCATAACCTCACCCCACAGCCCCATACAGCCCCATAACCTCACCCCACACCCTATACAGCCCCATAACCACCACCAGAGCCCCATAGCCTCCTGCAGAGCCCCATAACCTCACCCCACAGCCCCATAGAGCCCCATAACCAACAGCACAGCCCCATAACCTCACCCCACACCCTATACAGCCCCATAACCAACAGCAGAGCCCCATCACCTCACCCCACAGCCCCATAGAGCCCCATAACCAACAGCACAGCCCCATAACCTCACCCCACAGCCCCATACAGCCCCATCACCTCACCCCACAGCCCTATACAGCCCCATAACCACCAGCACAGCCCCATAACCTCACCCCACAGCCCTATACAGCCCCATAACCTCACCCCACAGCCCCATACAGCCCCATCACCTCACCCCACAGCCCTATACAGCCCTATAACCACCAGCACAGCCCCATAACCTCACCCCACAGCCCCATACAGCCCCATCACCTCACCCCACAGCCCTATACAGCCCCATAACCACCACCAGAGCCCCATAGCCTCCTGCAGAGCCCCATAACCTCACCCCACAGCCCTATACAGCCCCATAACCACCAGCACAGCCCCATAACCTCACCCCACACCCTATACAGCCCCATAACCAACAGCAGAGCCCCATCACCTCACCCCACAGCCCCATAGAGCCCCATAACCAACAGCACAGCCCCATAACCTCACCCCACAGCCCCATACAGCCCCATCACCTCACCCCACAGCCCTATACAGCCCCATAACCACCAGCACAGCCCCATAACCTCACCCCACAGCCCTATACAGCCCCATAACCTCACCCCACAGCCCCATACAGCCCCATCACCTCACCCCACAGCCCTATACAGCCCTATAACCACCAGCACAGCCCCATAACCTCACCCCACACCCTATACAGCCCCATAACCACCAGCACAGCCCCATAACCTCACCCCACAGCCCTATACAGCCCCATAACCACCAGCACAGCCCCATAACCTCACCCCACACCCTATACAGCCCCATAACCAACAGCAGAGCCCCATCACCTCACCCCAGCCCCCTTTACGACCCCCCGACCCCCCGCCCCACGGCGCTACGTGAGCCAGGGGCGGATGCAGCGCTCGTAGACCCCGCGGTGGTTGTGCCACCCCGTGTGCCCCACGCCGGGCACCACGCAGCCCCCCAGCGCCCCACGGCCGTCCAACGTCTTCAGCCCAAACGTGTCTGCAAGGTAAACCTGGGAGCCCAGCAAGGACACCGCCATCACAGCCCCATAGGAGACCCCATAGGGAGACCCCATAGGGACCCCATAGGAGACCCCATAGGGAGACCCCATAGGGACCCCATAGAAGACCCCATAGGGAGACCCCATAGGGACCCCATAGGGAGACCCCATAGGGACCCCATAGGGACCCCATAGGGACACCCCATAGAGACCCCATAGGGACCCCAGAGGGATACCCCATAGGGACACCATAGGGACACCCCATAGGGACCCCATAGGAGACCCCATAGGGACCCCATAGGAGACCCCACAGGAGACCCCATAGGGACACCCCATAGGGATACCCTATAGGGACCCCACAGGAGACCCCATAGGGACCCCATAGAGACCCCATAGGGACTCCCCATAGAAACACCCCACAAGGATCCCATAGGGAGGTTCCAATGAGATCCCATAGGGAGACCCCATAGAGACCCCATAGGGAGACCCCATAGGGACACCCCATAGGGACCCCATAGGAGACCCCATAGAGACCCCATAGGAGACCCCATAGGGACCCCATAGGGACCCCATAGGGACACCCCATAGGGACCCCATAGGGACCCCATAGGGACCCCACAGGAGACCCCATAGGGAGACCCCATAGGGATACCCCATAAGGACACCCCATAGGGACACCCCATAGGGACACCCCATAGGAGACCTCATAGGGACCCCATAGGGACACCACAGGAGACCCCATAGGGACCCCATAGGGATACCCCATAGGGACCCCATAGGGACCCCATAGGAGACCCCATAGGGACCCCATAGGGATACCCCATAGGGACCCCATAGGGACCCCATAGGAGACCCCATAGGGAGACCCCATAGGGACCCCATAGGGATACCCCATAGGGACACCCCATACGGACACCCCATAGGGACCCCACAGGAGACCCCATAGGGAGACCCCATAGGGAGACCCCATAGGGACCCCATAGGGATACCCCATAGGGATACCCCATAGGGACACCCCATAGGAGACCCCATAGGAGACCCCATAGGGACCCCATAGGGACCCCACAGGAGACCCCATAGGGACCCCATAGGAGACCCCATAGGGAGACCCCATAGGGACCCCAGAGGGATACCCCATAGGGACACCCCATACGGACACCCCATACGGACACCCCATAGGGACCCCACAGGAGACTCCATAGGGACCCCATAGGGACCCCATAGGGAGATTCCAGGGAAACCCCAAAGAGACCCCATAGTGGGCTCAACCTCAACCCCAATAGGGGGATCCCAAAACCCCAATGGAGACCCCAACTCCAATGAGGGACCCCAATACCCCAATGGAAACCCCAATGGAGACCCCAACCCCCATGGAGACCCCAAACCCCAATGGAGACCCCAGTGCCCCAGTGGAGACCCCAATATACCAATGGAGACCCCGACCCCAATGGAGACCCCAACCCCAGTGGGGGTCCCCAATATCCCAATGGAGACCCCAACACCCCAATGGAGACCCTAATGGAGACCCCGACCCCAATGGAGACCCCAAAACCCCCAGTGACACCCCGAAGGAGACCCCAAACCCCAATGGAGACCCCAAAGCCCCCAATGACACCCCGATGGAGACCCCAATACCCCAATGGAGACCCCAAACCCCAATGGAGACCCCAAACCCCAACCAATGGAGACCCCAATACCCCAATGGAGACCCCAAACCCCAACCAATGGAGACCCCAATACCCCAATGGAGACCCCAAACCCCAATGGAGACCCCAAAACCCCCAGTGACACCCCAATGGAGACCCCAATACCCCAATGGAGACCCCAAGCCCCAATGGAGGCCCCAAAACCCCCAATGACACCCCGATGGAGACCCCAAACCCCAATGGAGACCCCGACCCCAATGAGGGACCCCAATACCCCAATGGAAACCCCAATGGAGACCCCGACCCCAATGGAGACCCCAAACCCCAGTGGAGACCCCAATGGAGACCCCGACCCCAATGGAGACCCCAAACCCCAATGGAGACCCCAATGGAGACCCCGACCCCAATGAAGGACCACAACACCCCAATGGAGACCCCAGTGGAGACCCCAACACACATGGAGACCCCAAACTCCAATGGAGACCCCAATGCCCCAGCGGAGACCCCAATGGAGACCCCAAAACCCCCAATGACACCCCAATGGAGACCCCAAACCCCAATGGAGACCCCAAAACCCCCAATGGACACCCCGATGGAGACCCCAAACCCCAATGGAGACCCCAAAACCCCCAATGACACCCCGATGGAGACCCCAATACCCCAATGGAAACCCCAATGGAGACCCCGACCCCAATGGAGACCCCAAACCCCAGTGGAGACCCTAATGGAGACCCCGACCCCAATGAGGGACCACAACACCCCAATGGAGACCCCAGTGGAGACCCCAATGCCCCAGCGGAGACCCCAATGGAGACCCCAATGGAGACCCCAAAACCCCCAATGACACCCCGATGGAGACCCCAAACCCCAATGGAGGCCCCAAAACCCCCAATGACACCCCGATGGAAACCCCAAAACCCCAAAGGAGACCCCAAAACCCCCAATGGAGACCCCGATGGAGACCCCAAAACCCCAATGGAGACCCCAAAACCCCCAGTGACACCCCGATGGAGACCCCAATACCCCAATGGAGACCCCAAACCCCAGTGGAGACCCGACCCCAATGAGGGACCCCAATACCCCAATGGAAACCCCAATGGAGACCCCGACCCCAATGGAGACCCCAAACCCCAGTGGAGATCCCAATGGAGACCCCGACCCCAATGGAGACCCCAAAACCCAATGGAGACCCCAAATCCCAATGGAGACCCCGATGGAGACCCCCAAACCCCAATGGAGACCCCAAAACCCCCAATGACACCACGATGGAGACCCCAAAACCTCGATGGAGACCCCAATCCCAATGGAGACCCCGACCCCAATGAGGGACCCCAAAACCCCAATGGAAACCCCAATGGAGACCCCGACCCCAATGGAGACCCCAATACCCCAATGGAAACCCCAATGGAGACCCCGACCCCAATGGAGACCCCAAACCCCAGTGGAGATCCCAATGGAGACCCCGACCCCAATGGAGACCCCAAAACCCAATGGAGACCCCAAATCCCAATGGAGACCCCGATGGAGACCCCAAACCCCAATGGAGACCCCAAAACCCCCAATGACACCCTGATGGAGACCCCAAAACCCCGATGGAGACCCCAAACCCCAGTGGAGACCCCGACCCCAATGAGGGACCCCAATACCCCAATGGAAACCCCAATGGAGACTCCGACCCCAATGGAGACCCCGACCCCAATGGAGACCCCAAACCCCAGTGGAGACCCCAATGGAGACCCCGACCCCAATGGAGACCCCAAAACCCCCAATGACACCCCGATGGAAACCCCAAAACCCCAAAGGAGACCCCAAAACCCCCAATGGAGACCCCGATGGAGACCCCAAAACCCCAATGGAGACCCCAAAACCCCCAATGACACCCCGATGGAGACCCCAAAACCCCAATGGAGACCCCAAACCCCCAGTGACACCCCGATGGAGACCCCAATACCCCAATGGAGACCCCAAACCCCAGTGGAGACCCTAATGGAGACCCCGACCCCAATGGAGACCCCAATACCCCAATGGAGACCCCAACCCCAGTGGGGGTCCCCAATATCCCAATGGAGACCCCAGTGGAGACCCCAACCCCAATGGAGACCCCAAAACCCCCAATGACACCCCGAAGGAGACCCCAAACCCCAATGGAGACCCCAAAGCCCCCAATGACACCCCGATGGAGACCCCAATACCCCAATGGAGACCCCAAACCCCAACCAATGGAGACCCCAATACCCCAATGGAGACCCCAAACCCCAATGGAGACCCCAAAACCCCCAGTGACACCCCGATGGAGACCCCAAAACCCCGATGGAGACCCCAATCCCAATGGAGACCCCGACCCCAATGAGGGACCCCAAAACCCCACTGGAAACCCCAATGGAGACCCCGACCCCAATGGAGACCCCAATACCCCAATGGAAACCCCAATGGAGACCCCGACCCCAATGGAGACCCCAAACCCCAGTGGAGATCCCAATGGAGACCCCGACCCCAATGGAGACCCCAAAACCCAATGGAGACCCCAAATCCCAATGGAGACCCCGATGGAGACCCCCAAACCCCAATGGAGACCCCAAAACCCCCAGTGACACCCCGATGGAGACCCCAAACCCCAATGGAGACCCCAAAACCCCCAATGACACCCCGATGGAGACCCCAAAACCCCGATGGAGACCCCAAACCCCAGTGGAGACCCCGACCCCAATGAGGGACCCCAATACCCTAATGGAAACCCCAATGGAGACCCCGACCCCAATGGAGACCCCGACCCCAATGGAGACCCCAACCCCCATGGAGACCCCAAACCCCAATGGAGACCCCAACCCCAGTGGGGGTCCCCAATATCCCAATGGAGACCCCAGTGGAGACCCCAACCCCAATGGAGACCCCAAAACCCCCAGTGACACCCCGAAGGAGACCCCAAACCCCAATGGAGACCCCAAAGCCCCCAATGACACCCCGATGGAGACCCCAATACCCCAATGGAGACCCCAAACCCCAACCAATGGAGACCCCAATACCCCAATGGAGACCCCAAAGGAGACCCCAAAACCCCCAATGACACCCCAATGGAGACCCCAATACCCCAATGGAGACCCCAATGGAGACCCCAAAACCCCCAGTGACACCCCGATGGAGACCCCAATACCCCAATGGAGACCCCAAAACCCCCAGTGACACCCCAATGGAGACCCCAAAACCCCGATGGAGACCCCAACCCCAATGGAGACCCCGACCCCAATGAGGGACCCCAATACCCCAATGGAAACCCCAATGGAGACCCCGACCCCAATGGAGACCCCAAAGCCCAGTGGAGACCCCAATGGAGACCCCGACCCCAATGGAGACCCCAAACCCCAGTGGAGACCCCAATGGAGACCCTGACCCCAATGAGGGACCCCAATACCCCAATGGAGACCCCAATGGAGACCCCAATACCCCAATGGAGACCCCAAAACCCCCAGTGACACCCCGATGGAGACCCCAAACCCCAATGGAGACCCCAAAACCCCCAATGACACCCCGATGGAGACCCCAAAACCCCGATGGAGACCCCAAACCCCAGTGGAGACCCCGACCCCAATGAGGGACCCCAATACCCTAATGGAAACCCCAATGGAGACCCCGACCCCAATGGAGACCCCGACCCCAATGGAGACCCCAACCCCCATGGAGACCCCAAACCCCAATGGAGACCCCAACCCCAGTGGGGGTCCCCAATATCCCAATGGAGACCCCAGTGGAGACCCCAACCCCAATGGAGACCCCAAAACCCCCAGTGACACCCCGAAGGAGACCCCAAACCCCAATGGAGACCCCAAAGCCCCCAATGACACCCCGATGGAGACCCCAATACCCCAATGGAGACCCCAAACCCCAACCAATGGAGACCCCAATACCCCAATGGAGACCCCAAACCCCAATGGAGACCCCAAAACCCCCAGTGACACCCCGATGGAGACCCCAAAACCCCGATGGAGACCCCAATCCCAATGGAGACCCCGACCCCAATGAGGGACCCCAAAACCCCACTGGAAACCCCAATGGAGACCCCGACCCCAATGGAGACCCCAATACCCCAATGGAAACCCCAATGGAGACCCCGACCCCAATGGAGACCCCAAACCCCAGTGGAGATCCCAATGGAGACCCCGACCCCAATGGAGACCCCAAAACCCAATGGAGACCCCAAATCCCAATGGAGACCCCGATGGAGACCCCCAAACCCCAATGGAGACCCCAAAACCCCCAGTGACACCCCGATGGAGACCCCAAACCCCAATGGAGACCCCAAAACCCCCAATGACACCCCGATGGAGACCCCAAAACCCCGATGGAGACCCCAAACCCCAGTGGAGACCCCGACCCCAATGAGGGACCCCAATACCCTAATGGAAACCCCAATGGAGACCCCGACCCCAATGGAGACCCCGACCCCAATGGAGACCCCAACCCCCATGGAGACCCCAAACCCCAATGGAGACCCCAACCCCAGTGGGGGTCCCCAATATCCCAATGGAGACCCCAGTGGAGACCCCAACCCCAATGGAGACCCCAAAACCCCCAGTGACACCCCGAAGGAGACCCCAAACCCCAATGGAGACCCCAAAGCCCCCAATGACACCCCGATGGAGACCCCAATACCCCAATGGAGACCCCAAACCCCAACCAATGGAGACCCCAATACCCCAATGGAGACCCCAAAGGAGACCCCAAAACAATGACACCCCAATGGAGACCCCAATACCCCAATGGAGACCCCAATGGAGACCCCAAAACCCCCAGTGACACCCCGATGGAGACCCCAATACCCCAATGGAGACCCCAAAACCCCCAGTGACACCCCAATGGAGACCCCAAAACCCCGATGGAGACCCCAACCCCAATGGAGACCCCGACCCCAATGAGGGACCCCAATACCCCAATGGAAACCCCAATGGAGACCCCGACCCCAATGGAGACCCCAAAGCCCAGTGGAGACCCCAATGGAGACCCCGACCCCAATGGAGACCCCAAACCCCAGTGGAGACCCCAATGGAGACCCTGACCCCAATGAGGGACCCCAATACCCCAATGGAGACCCCAATGGAGACCCCAATACCCCAATGGAGACCCCAATGGAGACCCCAAAACCCCCAATTACACCCCAATGGAGACCCCAATACCCCAATGGAGACCCCAAAACCCCCAGTGACACCCTGATGGAAACCCCAATACCCCAAAGGAGACCCCAAAACCCCCAATGACACCCCAATGGAGACCCCAAAACTCCAATGGAGACCCCAAAACCCCCAATGGAGACCCCAATGGAGACCCCAAAACCCCGATGGAGACCCCAAACCCCAATGGAGACCCCAAAACCCCGATGGAGACCCTAAACCCCAGTGGAGACCCCAATGGAGACCCCGACCCCAATGAGGGACCCCAATACCCCAATGGAAACCCCAATGGAGACCCCGACCCCAATGGAGACCCCAAATCCCAATGGAGACCCCAATGGAGACCCCGACCCCAATGGAGACCCCAAACCCCAATGGAGACCCCAATGCAGACCCCAAAACCCCCAATGGACACCCCGATGGAGACCCCAAACCCCAATGGAGGCCCCAAAACCCCCAGTGACACCCCAATGGAGACCCCAAAACTCCAATGGAGACCCCAAAACCCCCAATGGAGACCCCGATGGAGACCCCAAAACCCCGATGGAGACCCCAACCCCAATGGAGACCCCAACACACATGGAGACCCCAAACCCCAATGGAGACCTCAATGCCCCAGCGGAGACCCCAATGGAGACCCCAATGGAGACCCCAAAACCCCCAATGACACCCCAATGGAGACCCCAATACCCCAATGGAGACCCCAAAACCCCGATGGAGACCCTAAACCCCAGTGGAGACCCCAATGGAGACCCTGACCCCAATGAGGGACCCCAATACCCCAATGGAGACCCCAATGGAGACCCCGACCCCAATGGAGACCCCAAACCCCAGTGGAGACCCCAATGGAGACCCCGACCCCAATGGAGACCCCAAAACCCCCAGTGACACCCCAATGGAGACCCCAATACCCCAGCGGAGACCCCAATGGAGACCCCAAAACCCCCAATGACACCCCAATGGAGACCCCAATACCCCAATGGAGACCCCAAAACCCCGATGGAGACCCTAAACCCCAGTGGAGACCCCAATGGAGACCCTGACCCCAATGAGGGACCCCAATACCCCAATGGAGACCCCAATGGAGACCCCGACCCCAATGGAGACCCCAAACCCCAGTGACACCCCAATGGAGACCCCAATACCCCAATGGAGACCCCAATGGAGACCCCAAAACCCCCAATGACACCCCGATGGAGACCCCAAAACCCCGATGGAGACCCCAAAACCCCCAGTGACACCCCGATGGAGACCCCAATACCCCAATGGAGACCCCAATGGAGACCCCAATACCCCGATGGAGACCCCAAACCCCAAAGGAGACCCCAGAGCCCCATGGGGCGGACGCGGGGGTCGCGGTGTTTATGGGACGAGGTTTTGGGGTCACTCACTGCCTGTGAGCGCATGTCCTGCACCGTCTCGTTGGCGTCGTAGAACCCAAAAAGGCTGTGGGGTGAGGACACGTTTTAGGGTCATTTGGGGCCCCCACGCCGGGCCCACATTCGGTCAATTTTGGGGTCATTTAGGGCCATTTTGGGGGCATTCGGGGCCATTTGATGTCTTTATTTGGGATTTCTGGGGCCATTTTGGGGTCATTTGGGGCCATTTTGGGGCCATTTTGGGGTCATTTAGGGCCATTTTGGGGTCATTCGGGGCCATTTGATGTCTTTATTTGGGATTTCTGGGGCCATTTTGGGGTCATTTGGGGCCATTTTGGGGCCATTTTGGGGTCATTTAGGGCCATTTTGGGGTCATTCGGGGCCATTTGATGTCTTTATTTGGGATTTCTGGGGCCATTTTGGGGTCATTTGGGGCCATTTTGGGGCCATTTTGGGGTCATTTAGGGCCATTTTGGGGTCATTCGGGGCCATTTGATGTCTTTATTTGGGATTTCTGGGGCCATTTTGGGGTCATTTGGGGCCATTTTGGGGTCATTTAGAGCCATTTTGGGGTCATTCTGGGCCATTTGATGTCTTTATTTGGGATTTCTAGGGCCATTTTGGGGTCATTTGGGGCCATTTTGGGGCCATTTTGGGGTCATTTGGGGCCATTTGATGTCTTTCTTTGGGATTTCTGGGGCCATTTTGGGGTCATTTGGGGCCATTTTGGGGTCATTTGGGGCCATTTGGGGCCATTTTGGGGTCATTCGGGGCCATTTGATGTCTTTATTTGGGATTTCTGGGGCCATTTTGGGGTCATTTAGGGCCATTTTGGGGTCATTCGGGGCCATTTGATGTCTTTCTTTGGGATTTCTGGGGCCATTTTGGGGTCATTTGGGGCCATTTTGGGGCCATTTTGGGGTCATTTAGGGCCATTTTGGGGTCATTCGGGGCCATTTGATGTCTTTATTTGGGATTTCTGGGGCCATTTTGGGGTCATTCGGGGCCATTTTGGGGTCATTTAGGGCCATTTTGGGGTCATTTGGGGCCATTTGATGTCTTTATTTGGGATTTCTGGGGCCATTTTGGGGTCATTTGGGGCCATTTTGGGGTCATTTGGGGCCATTTGATGTCTTTATTTGGGATTTCTGGGGCCATTTTGGGGTCATTTAGGGCCATTTTGGGGTCATTCGGGGCCATTTGATGTCTTTATTTGGGATTTCTGGGGCCATTTTGGGGTCATTTAGGGCCATTTTGGGGTCATTCGGGGCCATTTGATGTCTTTATTTGGGATTTCTGGGGCCATTTTGGGGTCATTTGGGGCCACTTTGGGGTCATTTGGGGCCATTTTGGGGTCATTTAGGGCCATTTTGGGGTCATTCGGGGCCATTTGATGTCTTTATTTGGGATTTCTGGGGCCATTTTGGGGCCATTTTGGGTCATTTGGGGCCATTTTTGGTCATTTGGGGCCATTTGATGTCTTTATTTGGGATTTCTGGGGCCATTTTGGGGTCATTTTGGTGCCATTTGGGGCCATTTGGGGGCCATTTGGGGCCATTTTAGGGACATTCGGTGCCATTTTGGGGCCATTTCATCCCATTTAGTGCCATTTCGGGGCAATTTGGGGCCATTTAGGGTCATCTTGTGCCATTTTGGGGCCATTTTAAGGCCATTTTAGGCCGTTTTAGGGCCATTTTAAGGCAACTTTGAGGCCATTTCATCCCCTTTAGTGCCATTTTAGGGCCATTTTAGGGCATTTTGGGGCCATTTTAGGGCCATTTTCTGCCACTTTGAGGCCATTTCATCCCATTTAGTCTCATTTTAGGGCCATTTTAGGGCATTTTACTACCATTTTAGGGCCATTTTCTGCCACTTTGAGGCCATTTCATCCCCTTTACTGCCATTTTGGGGCCATTTTAGGGCATTTTAGGGCCATTTTAGGGCCATTTTCTGCCACTTTGTGGCCATTTCATCCCCTTTAGTGCCATTTTGGGGCCATTTTAGGGCATTTTGGGGCCTTTTTAGGGCCATTTTCTGCCACTTTGAGGCCATCTCATCCCCTTTAGTGCCATTTTAGGGCCATTTTAGGGCATTTTAGGGCCATTTTCTGCCACTTTGAGGCCATCTCATCCCCTTTAGTGCCATTTTAGGGCCATTTTAGGGCATTTTAGGGCCATTTTCTGCCACTTTGAGGCCATCTCATCCCTTTTAGTGCCATTTTAGGGCCATTTCAGTGCCATTTTGGGGCCATTTGGGCCGCCATGGGACATCTTTTGAGCCATTTTAGGGCATTTTAGGGCCGTTTTAGGGCCATTTTGGGGCCCCGTGAGCCCCATTGGGGTCACCTCAAGGCTTCCTTCGAGCTTTTAGGAACGCTTTGGGGTTTTTGGGGTCCCACCTGGACTGCCATGGGGTGATGACGCCGTCGTCGGGGCCCCCAATGAGGATGAGGTTGCGGATGCGCAGCAGGTTCTGCTTCCAGGCTGTGGGGTGGAACCAGGGATCCTATAGGGCGCAGAGAGCCTACGGGGCCCTACAGCCGACCCCATAGGGCCCTAAAGAGCCCCGTGGGACCCTGCAGACCTTATGGGACCCTATAGGGCCCTACGGAATCCTACAGGGCACTGTGAGACCCTGCAGACCTTAGGGGACCCTATGGGGCCCTACAGAGTTCTATAGGAACCCTGCAGACCCTATGGAACCCTGTGGGGCCCTACAGAGCCCTACAAAACCCCACTGACCCTATAGGACCATGCAGATGCTATGGAACCCTATAGCGCCCTACAGAATCCTACAGGGCCCTGTGAGACCCTGCACACCTTAGGGGACCCTATAGGGCCCTACAGAATCCTATAGGAACCCTGCAGACCCTATGGAACCCTGTGGGGCCCTATAGAGTCCTGCAAAACCCCACTGACCCTATGGGACCATGCAGATGCTATGGAACCCTATAGCGCTCTACAGAATCCTACAAGGCCCTGTGAGACCCTGCAGACCTTAGGGGACCCTATAGGGTCCTAAACAGCCCTATAGGACCCTGCAGACCCTATGGAACCCTGTGGGGCCCTACAGAGCCCTACAAAACCCCACTAACCCTATGGAACCCTGCAGGCCTTATGGGACCCTATAGGGCCCTACAGAATCCTACAGGGCACTGTGAGACCCTGCACACCTTAGGGGACCCTATAGGCGCCCTACAGAGTTCTATAGGAACCCTGCAGACCCTATGGAACCCTGTGGGGCCCTACAGAGCCCTACAAAACCCCACTGACCCTATAGGACCATGCAGATGCTATGGAACCCTATAGGACCCTACAGAATCCTACAGAGCACTGTGAGACCCTGCACACCTTAGGGGACCCTATAGGGCCCTACAGAATCCTACAGGGCACTGTGAGACCCTGCAGACCTTAGGGGACCCTATAGGGCCCTACAGAGCCCTATAGGAACCCTGCAGACCCTATGGAACCCTGTGGGGCCCTACAGAGCCCTACAAAACCCCACTGACCCTATGGGACCATGCAGATGCTATGGAACCCTATAGCGCCCTACAGAATCCTACAGGGCCCTGTGAGACCCTGCACACCTTAGGGGACCCTATAGGGCCCTACACAGTCCTATAAGAACCCTGCAGACCCTATAGGGCCCAGAGATCCTACAAGGCCTTACAGGACCCTGCAGACCCTATAGGGCCCTACAGAACCCCCATACAGCCTATAGGGTCCTATGAAACCCTGCAGACCCTATGAGATCCTACAAAGCCCTATGGAACCCTGCAGGCCTTATGGGACCCTATAGGGCCCTACAGAATCCTACAGGGCACTGTGAGACCCTGCAGACCTTAGGGGACCCTATAGGGCCCTACAGAGTTCTATAGGAACGCTGCAGACCTTATGGAACCCTGTGGGGCCCTACAGAGCCCTACAAAACCCCACTGACCCTATAGGACCATGCAGATGCTATGGAACCCTATAGCGCCCTACAGAATCCTACAGGGCACTGTGAGACCCTGCACACCTTAGGGGACCCTATAGGGCCCTACAGAGTCCTATAACAACCCTGCAGACCCTATAGGGCCCAGAGATCCTACAGGGCCTTACAGGATCCTGCAGACCCTATAGGGCCCTACAGAACCCCCATACAGCCTATAGGGTCCTATGGAATCCTGCAGACCCTATGAGATCCTACAAAGCCCTATGGAACCCTGCAAGCCTTATGGGACCCTATAGGGCCCTACAGAATCCTACAGGGCACTGTGAGACCCTGCAGACCATAGGGGACCCTATAGGGCCCTACAGAGTTCTATAGGAACGCTGCAGACCTTATGGAACCCTGTGGGGCCCTACAGAGCCCTACAAAACCCCAGTGACCCTATAGGACCATGCAGATGCTATGGAACCCTATAGGACCCTACAGAATCCTACAGAGCACTGTGAGACCCTGCACACCTTAGGGGACCCTATAGGGCCCTACAGAATCCTACAGGGCACTGTGAGACCCTGCAGACCTTAGGGGACCCTATAGGGCCCTACAGAGTTCTATAGGAACGCTGCAGACCTTATGGAACCCTGTGGGGCCCTACAGAGCCCTACAAAACCCCACTAACCCTATAGGACCATGCAGATGCTATGGAACCCTATAGGACCCTACAGAATCCTACAGGGCCCTGTGAGACCCTGCAGACCTTAGGGGACCCTATAGGGCCCTACAGAGTCCTATAAGAACCCTGCAGACCCTATAGGGCCCAGAGATCCTACAGGGCTTTACAGGATCCTGCAGACCCTATAGGGCCCTACAGAACCCCCATACTGCCTCTAGGAACCCTATACTTCCTATAGAATCCTGCAGACCCTATGAGATCCTACAAAGCCCTATGGGACCCTGCAGATCTTATGGGACCCTATAAGGCCCTACAGAGTTTTATAGGGCTCTATAAGACCCTGCCGACCCTATGGGGCCCTAGAGAGCCTACGGGGCCCTACAGCACCCTGCAAACCCTATAGGGCCCTACAGGACCCTACAGAGCCCTGTGGGATCCTACTGATCCTATAGGGCATTACGAGACCCCACGAATCCTATAGGGCCGTACGGGGTCCTATGGGACTCAGCAGACTGTTAGGGCATTATGAGACCCTACTGATCCTATAGGGCCCTACGGAGCCCTATGGGGCCCTATGAGACCCTGCAGACCCTATAGGGGCGGCTATGGGGTCTCTGGGGGTCTTCTAGGGGAACTCTATGGGGCTGCTGTGGGACCGCTGTGGGGTCTCTGTGGTTTCCATAGGATCTCTGCGTTTGTCCTATGGGTGACTTATGGGGCAGCTATGGGGCAGCTATGGGGCCTCTATGGGGTCTCTATGGGGCAGTTTTGGGGTTTCTATGGGGTTTCTATGGGGCCGCTTTGGGGTTTCTATGGGGCCGCTATGGGGCCACTACAGGGTTTCTATGGGGCTGCTTTGGGGTTTCTATGGGGCCGCTATGGGGTTTCTATGGGGTTTCTATGGGTCAGCTTTGGGGTTTCTATGGGCCACTACGGGGTTTCTATGGGGCAGTTTTGGGGTTTCTATGGGGCCACTATGGGGTCTCTATGGGACAGCTTTGGGGTTTCTATGGGGCAGCTTTGGGATTTCTATGGGGTTTCTATGGGGCCGCTACAGGGTTTCTATGGGGCCGCTATGGGGTTTCTATGAGTCTCCTATAGGATTTCTATGGGTACGCTATGGGGTTTCTATGGGGTTTCTATGGGGCAGCTTTGGGGTTTCTATGGGGCCGCTATGGGGTTTCTATGGGGCTGCTATGGGGTTTCTATGGGGCTGATATGGGGTCTCTATGGGGCCACTATGGGGTTTCTATGGGCAGCTTCGGGGTTTCTATGGGTCCGCTATGGGGTTTCTATGGGGCAGCTTAGGGGTTTCTATTGGGCTGCTTTGGGGTTTCTATGGGGCCGCTATGGGGTTTCTATGGGGCCGCTATGGGGCCGCTACAGGGTTTCTATGGGGCTGCTATGGGGTTTCTATGGGGCCGCTATGGGGCCGCTACAGGGTTTCTATGGGGCTGCTATGGGGTTTCTATGGGGCCGCTATGGGGTTTCTATGGGGTTTCTATGGGGCCGCTGTGGGGTTTCTATGGGTCAGCTTTGGGGTTTCTATGGGGCTGCTATGGGGTCTCTATGGGGCCACTTTGGGGTTTCTATGGGGCAGCTATGGGGTCTCTATGGGACTGTCTTTGGGGTTTCTATGGGCAGCTTTGGGGTTTCTATGGGGCCGCTATGGGGTTTCTATGGGGTTTCTATGGGGCCGCTACAGGGTTTCTATGGGGTTTCTATGGGGCCGCTATGGGGTTTCTACGGGTCCGCTATGGGGTTTCTATGGGGTTTCTATGGGGCTGCTACGAGGTCTCTATGGGGCAGCTTTGGGGTTTCTATGGGCAGCTTTGGGGTTTCTATGGAGCAGCTTTAGGGTTTCTAT
>NW_027638813.1:0-38495 GCF_951394365.1 Tetrao urogallus | reverse complement strand
GGAGAGGTGGACAGATGGACAGAGACGGAGAGGTTGAGATGGACAGGCAGTTGGAGAGATGAATGGACAGGGATGGAGAGGCTGAGATGGAGAGATGGACGGACAGAGTTGGAGAGATGGCTGGACAGAGACAGAGATGGGTGGACAGGTGGAGAGGTTGAGATGGAGAGAGGTGGAGAGAAAGATGGGGAAGCTGAGGTGGAAAGATGGATGGACAGAGATGGAGAGGCTGAGATGGAGAGATGGATGGACGGGGATGGAGAGGTTGAGATGGAGAGATGGATGGATGGGGATGGAGATGCTGAGATGGAGAGATGGATGGACAGAGATGGAGAGGCTGAGATGGAGAGATGGATGGACAGAGATGGAGAGGCTGAGATGGAGAGATGGACGGACGGGGATGGAGAGGTTGAGATGGAGAGATGGATGGATGGGGATGGAGAGGTTGAGATGGAGAGATGGATGGACGGGGATGGAGAGGTTGAGATGGAGAGATGGACAGAGATGGAGAGGCTGAGATGGAGAGATGGATGGACAGGTGGAGAGGTTGAGATGGACAGAGGTGGAGAAACAGACAAAGACAGGGAGAAGTGGATACGTCTGTCTTGATGGAGACAGAGAGACACGAGCGAAGAGGTGGAGGGGTGGACGTGGAAAGGGGGAGGCATGAGGACAGATGGAGAGGTGGAAAGACGGAGGCAGAAAGGGGAATGAAGGAAGATGGACAGGTGGGCAGGAGGAGAGCTGGAGATTCTCTCCTCCCAGCACCCCATGGGTGTCACCTGTGTCCCCCCAGCCCTCCCCACCCCCCCATGAGTGACACCACCGCCCTCCCTTCCCCCCCCCCCCCAGCCCCCATAGGTGTCATCCAGGGGAAGGTAAGGGATGCTGATGTTCCAGGGATGGGGACGCAGTGCACGCTGAGGGCAGAGCAGCAACGCCGTGCATCCCGTGGGCAGGATTTCCTTTTGGGTTCCCAGCATAGGGTGGCTGTGGGGACAAGGGTGACACCCACGTCCTGCCGCCCCTTCCCCCCATCCTGGCATTGCTGGGGAAGCTGTGGGGGGGAGGGAAGAGGGGATGGACGGACAGACAGAGGGATGGACACAGCTGCAGGAAAGCAGCACTGAGGACGGGGGGGAGGAGAGGGGAACATTGGGGATTTGCTGCTGCTTCTCAGCATAGGCAGCGGTGGCGTTTGGATTGGAGACGGGCACTGGTGACACCTGGGAACAGATGGAGCTTCCAGCCCAACCATTCTGTGGTTCTGTGGTCTATAAGCATCCTTACAACCCAACCATTGCATGGTTCTACGGTTCTGTGATCTGTAAGGACTCTCCGAACCCAACCACCCTATGGTTCTGTTGTCTTCATTGTCCCTTCCAACCCAACCACTGTGGATTTCTATGGTTCTATGACCTTCAAGGACCCTTCCAACCCAACCACCCTACGTTTCCCTGGTCTACAAGGTCCCTTCCAATCCAACCACTGTGTGTTTCTATGGTTCTATGAACTTTAAGGACCCTTCCAACCCAACCACCCTATGGTTCTCTGGTCTACAAGGTCCCTTCCAACCCAACCACTTTGTGTTTCTAAGGTTCTATGATCTTTAAGGACCTTTCCAACTAAATCATCCTATGGTTTTCTTGTCTGTAAGGTCCTTCCAATCCAATAATTGTGAACTTCTATGGTCCTATGATCTTTAAGGACCTCTCCAACCCAACAATCCTATGGTTCTGTTGTCTTCATTGTCCCTTCCAACCCAACCACTGTGTGTTTCTATGGTTCTATGACCTTCAAGGACCCTTCCAACCCAACAACCCTACGTTTCTCTGGTCTACAAGGTCCCTTCCAATCCAACCATTTTGCAGTTCTAAGGTTCTATGATCTTTAAGAACCTTTCCAACTAAATCATCCTATGGTTTTCTTGTCTGTAAGGTCCTTCCAATCCAATAATTGTGAACTTCTATGGTCCTATGATCTTTAAGGACCTCTCCAACCCAACAATCCTATGGTTCTGTTGTCTTCATTGTCCCTTCCAATCCAACCACTGTGTGTTTCTATGGTTCTATGACCTTCAAGGACCCTTCCAACCCAACAACCCTACGTTTCTCTGGTCTACAAGGTCCCTTCCAACCCAACCACTTTGTGTTTCTAAGGTTCTATGATCTTTAAGGACCTTTCCAACTAAATCATCCTATGGTTTTCTTGTCTGTAAGGTCCTTCCAATCCAATAATTGTGAACTTCTATGGTCCTATGATCTTTAAGGACCTCTCCAACCCAACAATCCTATGGTTCTGTTGTCTTCATTGTCCCTTCCAACCCAAACATTGTGTGTTTCTATGGTTCTATGACCTTCAAGGACCCTTCCAACCCAACCACCCTATGTTTCTCTGGTCTACAAGGCCCCTTCCAATCCAACCATTTTGCAGTTCTAAGGTTCTATGATCTTTAAGGACCTTTCCAACTAAATCATCCTATGGTTTTCTTGTCTGTAAGGTCCTTCAAATCCAATAATTGTGAACTTCTATGGTCCTATGATCTTTAAGGACCTCTCCAACCCAACAATCCTATGATTCTGTGGTCTATACGGTCCTTCCAATCCAACCACTGTGTGTTTCTATGGTTCTATGACCTTCAAGGACCCTTCCAACCCAACAACCCTACGTTTCTCTGGTCTACAAGGTCCCTTCCAACCCAACCACTGTGTGTTTCTAAGGTTCTATGATCTTTAAGGACCTTTCCAACTAAATCATCCTATGGTTTTATTGTCTATAAGGTCCCTTCCAACCAATAACTGTGAACTTCTGTGGTTCTATGATCTGTAAGGACCCTTCCAACCCAACCACCCTATGATTCTCCGGTCTACAAGGTCCCTTCCAACCCAACCACTCTGTGTTTCTATGGTTCTATGACCTTCAAGGACCCTTCCAACCCAACCACCCTATGATTCTGTGGTCTGTATGGTCCCTTCCAACTCAGCTATTGTAGGATTCTGTAGTTCTATGATCTGTAAGGACCCTTCCAACCCAACCATCCAATGGTTCTATGGTCTATATGGTCCTCCCAACCCAACCATTGTGGGATTCTATAGTTTTATGACCTTCAAGGACCCTTCCAACCCAACAACCCTACGTTTCCCTGGTCTACAAGGTCCCTTCCAACCCAACCACTGTGTGTTTCTATGGTTCTGTGATCTTCAAGGACCTTTCCAACTAGATCATCCTATGGTTTTATTGTCTATAAGGTCCCTTCCAACCAATAACTGTGAACTTCTATGGTTCTATGATCTGTAAGGACCCTCCCAACCCAACCACCCTATGGTTCTGTTGTCTTCATTGTCCCTTCCAACCCAACCATTGTGGGATTCTGTAGTTTTATGACCTTCAAGGACCCTTCCAACCCAACAACCCTATGGTTCTTTGGTCTATCATGTCTCTTCCAACCCAACCATTTCACAGTTCTGTGGTTCTATGACCTTCAAGGACCCTTTCAACCCAACAACTCTATGTTTCTCTGGTCTACAAGGTCCCTTCCAATCCAAACACTGTGTGTTTCTATGGTTTTATGACCTTCAAGGACCCTTCCAACCCAACCACCCTATGGTTCTCTGGTCTACAAGGTCCCTTCCAACCCAACCATTGTGTGTTTCTATGGTTCTATGATCTTTAAGGACCCCTCCAACCCAATCACTGTGGGATTCCATAGTTCTGTGATCTTCAAGGACCCTTCCAACCCAAACATTGTGCATTTCTATGGTTCTGTGATCTTTAAGGACCCCTCCAACCCAATCACTGTGGGATTCCATAGTTCTGTGATCTTCAAGGACCCTTCCAACCCAAACATTGTGCATTTCTATGGTTCTGTGATCTTTAAGGACCCCTCCAACCCAACCATTGTGGGATTCTATGGTTCTGTGATCTTCAAGGACCCTTCCAACCCAAACATTGTGTGTTTCTATGGTTCTGTGATCTTTAAGGACCCCTCCAACCCAATCACTGTGGGATTCCATAGTTCTGTGATCTTCAAGGACCCTTCCAACCCAAACATTGTGCATTTCTATGGTTCTGTGATCTTTAAGGACCCCTCCAACCCAACCACTGTGGGATTCCATAGTTCTGTGATCTTTAAGGACCCCTCCAACCCAACTACTGTGGGATTCCATAGTTCTGTGATCTTCAAGGACCCTCCCAACCCAAACATTGTGCATTTCTATGGTGCTGTGATCTTCAAGGACCCTTCCAACCCACCAATTTTGCATTCCTATAGTTCTATGATCTATAAGGACCCTTCCAACCCAACCACCCTATGGTTCTATTGCCTTTACAGCCCCTTCCACCCCACGATCCATGATTCTGCTTCCACAATCCTACAAATCCACGACCCTACGATTCCACGATGCCACACTTCTATGATTCCCTGATCCCACATTTCCATGATTTCACGATCCCATGATTCTACCATCCCATGATCCCACGTTTCCATGATCCTACAGTCCCATGATCCCGTGGGCCTACAAATCCAGGATCCTACAAGTCTACCTCCACAATTCTGTCATCCTATGATCACATTCTCCTAGGATTCCCCTACTGGGAATCCACTGCTGGGACAGGGAAGGAGCTGGGGTGAGCAGAGGGCAAGCAGTGCATCCTGCCCCACTGGGAGCACACGGTGTGGGGCTGTGGGGCTGCTGGGAAGCAGGGCTGTGCCTGGGGCAGTGCAGGGCTCTGCAGCGCTGCTGGGTCGCAGGCACCCCATGCAACCCCACTGCAAACCCATGGACCCGCACACAACCTCTTGCATCCCATAAGTAATCCCATGGAAGCCCATGCACTCCATGGATTCCCCACACAACACCATGCACCCTCCTGAAACCCTCACAACCCCACAGCAACCCAATACAACCCCATGCAACCCCATACAACCCAATACAACCCCATGCAAACCCATAAAACCCCATGCACTCCATAAAACCCCATGCAACCTCATGCAACCCCATGCACTCCATGCAACCCCATAGAACCCCATTCAACCCCATGCAACCCCATGCAACCCCGTGCAACCCTTTACAACCCCTTACAACCCAATACAACCCCTTACAACCCCATGCAACCCCATTCAACCCCATTCAACCCCATGCAACCCCATGCAACCCCATTCAACCCCTTACAACCCCTTACAACCCCATAAAACCCCTTACAACCCCTTACAACCCCATGCAAACCCATAAAACCACATGCAACCCCATACAACCCCATTCAACCCCATTCAATGCAATGCACTCCATGCAACCCCATACAACCCCATGCAACCGCATACAACCCTTTACAACCCCATTCAACCCTATGCCACCCCTTACAACCCCATACAACCCCATGCAACCCCTTACAACCCCATAAAACACCTTACAACCCCTTACAACCCCATTCAACCCCATTCAATGCAATGCACTCCATGCAACCCCATACAACCCCATGCAACCGCATACAACCCTTTACAACCCCATACAACCCTATGCCACCCCTTACAACCCCATACAACCCCATGCAACCCCTTACAACCCCATAAAACACCTTACAACCCCTTACAACCCCATTCAACCCCATACAACCCTTTACAACTCCATGCACTCCATACAACCCCATACAATCCCATAAAACCCCATACAACCCCTTACAACCCCATGCAACCCCATAAAACCCCTTACAACCCCATGCAACCCCATTCAACCCCATGCACTCCATGCAACCCCATACAACACCATGCAATCCCATTCAACCCCATACAACCCCATTCAACCCCGTGCAACCCCGTGCAACCCCGTGCAACCCCATTCAACCCCATTCAACCCCTTACAACCCCTTACAACCCCTTACAACCCCATGCAAACCCATAAAACCACATGCAACCCCATGCAACCCCATCCAACCCCATTCAATGCAATGCACTCCATGCAACCCCATACAACCCCATGCAACCGCATACAACCCTTTACAACCCCTTACAACCCCATGCAACCCCATACAACCCCATAAAACACCTTACAACCCCTTACAACCCCATTCAACCCCATACAACCCTTTACAACCCCATGCACTCCATACAACCCCATACAATCCCATAAAACCCCATGCAACCCCTTACAACCCCATGCAACCCCATTCAACCCCATACAACCCAATACAACCCCTTACAACCCCATGCAACCCCATGCAACCCCATTCAACCCCATGCAACCCCATTCAACCCCATACAACCCCGTGCAACCCCTTACAACCCCTTACAACCCCTTACAACCCCATGCAAACCCATAAAACCACATGCAACCCCATCCAACCCCATTCAATGCAATGCACTCCATGCAACCCCATACAATCCCATGCAACCGCATACAACCCTTTACAACCCCATACAACCCCATGCAACCCCATACAACCCCATAAAACACCTTACAACCCCTTACAACCCCATTCAACCCCATACAACCATTTACAACCCCATGCACTCCATACAACCCCATACAATCCCATAAAACCCCATGCAACCCCTTACAACCCTATGCAACCCCATTCAACCCCATGTACTCCATGCAACCCCATGCTACCCCATACAACTCCATATAACCCCATGCAACCCCATGCAACCCCATACAACCCCGTGCAACCCCATACAACCCCTTACAACCCCATGCACCTCGTGCACTCCATGCAACCCCATGAAGTCCCATGCAACCCCATGCACTTCATGCAACCTCTTGCAACCCCTCCCAGCTCCATGCGACCCCTTGTATCTTGTGTACTCCATGCAACCCCATGCAAATCCGTGCAACACCATGCAATCCCATGCAAATCCGTGCACTTTGTGCACCTCCATGCAACCCCACGTATCTCATGCACTTCATGCAACTTCATGCAGCTCCACACAACCCCATGCAACTCCACGCACTCCACGCAGCCCCATGCATCTCCATGCAACTTCATGCAACTCTATGCAATGCATTCCATGCCACTCTATGCAAATCCATGCAACCCACCGCGCTTCATACAAATCCATGCAACCCCATGCAGTCCCATGCAACCCCACACACTTCATGCACTCCATGCAACCCCACACAACTCCACGCAACCCCATGCACCTCATGGATTCCATGCAACCCCGTGCAAACCCATGCAACTGCATGCACCCCATGCAACCCCACACAACTCCATGCAACCCCATGCAAACCCACTCAACTGCATGCACTCAATGCAACCCCATGCACTCCATGCAACCCCATGTAACCCAACACACCCCCCAGGCACCCCATGCACCCCCACGCACTTCAAGCACCCCCATGCACTCCATGCAACCCCATGCAGTCCCATGCAACCCCACACACTTCATGCACTCCATGCAACCCCACACAACTCCACGCAACCCCATGCACCTCATGCATTCCATGCAACCCCGTGCAAACCCACTCAACTGCATGCACTCCATGCAACCCCATGCACTCCATGCAACCCCATGTAACCCAACACACCCCCCATGCACCCCTGCACCCCCACGCACTTCAAGCACCCCCATGCACTCCATGCAACCCCATGTAACCCAACACACCTCCCATGCACCCCATGCACCCCATGCACCCCCACGCACTCCATGCAACCCCATGCACCTCCATGCAACCCCATGCACCTCCATTCTACCTCACGCATCTCATGCACTCCGCGCAACCTCCACGCAACTCCTCACACTTCATGCCCTCCGTGCAACCCCGTGCACCCTGTGCAATCCCATGCACCTGATGCATTCCATGCGGCCTCACTCACTTCCATGCAACCCCACGTATTTCATGCACTCCATGCAATCCCAATCTCATCTTGCCCGTGTTTGGGTTGGGGAGGGAGTGGGGGGAATGGGGGGGGGGAGTAGAAGCAATTTCTTCTCCTACACAACATGCACTGAGAATCCCAAGCCCCCCCCCAAGTCACCAACCCCGGCCCCATTTATCTGAGTGCTCCCACCTACATCATAACACATCTTTTGGGGCTTTTTTTGGGGGGGGGGGGGGAGGTTGGGGGCTGAAAAGATTATGGAGGCATTTTAAAAGCAGTGATCTGCTTTGGGGTGGGGTTGGGGGGGAGCAGGAGGTGATGGTTTGCCCTTTAGCACTGGAGGAAGGGAGCTTTGGGGACCCCTAGGATGGCCGTCAGACACCCCCATGTAAAAGCAGCATAGCAAGGGGGGGGGGGGGGGGGGGTCGTTCTTTCCCAAAAGCGTTTTATGGAAAGGAGGGGGCATAAAATAGGGAGGGGGCATAAAATGGGGCGGTGTTTTGCCAGCCTTATAGTGGTTGGAATAGGGGAACCCTTCCACAGCCCCTATGTGGGGGCACAGTGTGGGGACCCCCTCCCAAAGCCCCTCTGAGAGCACGATTTGGGAGGGGGGGGGATATTTCCCAAAGCCCCCACAGAAGGCATAATGGGGGGGGGGTTCCATCACCCAGCCCTTATGCTGGGGGGGAATGGGGGGACGTTTCCCAAAAGCTCTCTGGAGGGGTCAGATGGGGGTGGATCCCTTCCTCCAGCTCCTATGGGGGGGGGGTTGAAGGGGCACCCCATCCCAAAATCCTTCTGTAGGGGGGAGGATATGGGTTTGGACTCCACCCTCCCAGCCCCCATGTGGAGGGAAGGGGGCGTAATGAGTGGGGACCCTTCCTAAAGCCCCTATAGAGAGGTGGGAGGGGGGTGGGCTTGGAGCTCTTCATCAGCCCCTACGTGGAATAGAATGGGGGATCCCTTCCACGGCCCCTATGTGGGGGCACAGTGTGGGGACCCCCTCCCAAAGCCCCTCTGAGAGCACGATTTGGGAGGGGGGGGGATATTTTCCAAAGCCCCCATAAGGGCATAATGGGGTTCTATCACTCAGCCATTATGCTGGGGGGGGAATGGGGGGACGTTTCCCAAAAGCTTTCTGGAGGGGTCAGATGGGGGTGGATCCCTTCCTCCAGCTCCTATGGGGGGACTTGGGGGGGGGGGGGAGGGTTGTAGGGGCACCCCATCCCAAAATCCTTTTGTGGAGGGGAGGATATGGGTTTGGACTCCATCCTCCCAGCCCCCATGTGGAGGGAAGGGGGCGTAATGAGTGGAGACCCTTCCTAAAGCCCCTATAGAGAGGTGGGAGGAGGAGGGTGGGCTTGGAGCTCTTCATCAGCCCCTACGTGGAATAGAATGGGGGATCCCTTCCACGGCCCCTATGTGGGGGCACAGTGTGGGGACCCCCTCCCAAAGCCCCCATAAGGGCATAATGGGGTTCCATCACCCAGCCCTTATGCTGGGGGGGGAATGGGGGGACCTTTCCCAAAAGCTTTCTGGAGGGGTCAGATGGGGGTGGATCCCTTCCTCCAGCTCCTATGGGGGGTGAGGAGGGGGGTTGTAGGGGCACCCCATCCCAAAATCCTTTTGTGGAGGGGAGGATATGGGTTTGGACTCCATCCTCCCAGCCCCCATGTGGAGGGAAGGGGGTGTAATGAGTGGAGACCCTTCCTAAAGCCCCTATAGAGAGGTGGGGGGGGGGGGGGGGGGCTTGGAGCTCTTCATCAGCCCCTACGTGGAATAGAATGGGGGATCCCTTCCACAGCCCCTATGTGGGGGCACAGTGTGGGGACCCCCTCCCAAAGCCCCCATAAGGGCATAATGGGGTTCCATCACCCAGCCCTTATGCTGGGGGGGGAATGGGGGGACGTTTCCCAAAAGCTTTCTGGAGGGGTCAGATGGGGGTGGATCCCTTCCTCCAGCTCCTATGGGGGGTGAGGAGGGGGGTTGTAGGGGCACCCCATCCCAAAATCCTTTTGTGGAGGATTTTTGTGAATAGGGAGGGGGCATAAAATGGGGCGGTGTTTTGCCAGCCTTATAGTGGTTGGAATAGGGGAACCCTTCCACAGCCCCTATGTGGGGGCACAGTGTGGGGACCCCCTCCCAAAGCCCCTCTGAGAGCACGATTTGGGAGGGGGGGGGATATTTCCCAAAGCCCCCACAGAAGGCATAATGGGGGGGGGGTTCCATCACCCAGCCCTTATGCTGGGGGGGAATGGGGGGACGTTTCCCAAAAGCTCTCTGGAGGGGTCAGATGGGGGTGGATCCCTTCCTCCAGCTCCTATGGGGGGGGGGTTGAAGGGGCACCCCATCCCAAAATCCTTCTGTAGGGGGGAGGATATGGGTTTGGACTCCATCCTCCCAGCCCCCATGTGGAGGGAAGGGGGCGTAATGAGTGGAGACCCTTCCTAAAGCCCCTATAGAGAGGTGGGAGAGGGGTGGGCTTGGAGCTCTTCATCAGCCCCTACGTGGAATAGAATGGGGGATCCCTTCCACAACCCCTATGTGGGGGCACAGTGTGGGGACCCCCTCCCAAAGCCCCTCTGAGAGCACGATTTGGGAGGGGGGGGGATATTTCCCAAAGCCCCCATAGAAGGCATAATGGGGGGGGGTTCCATCACCCAGCCCTTATGCTGGGGGGGAATGGGGGGACGTTTCCCAAAAGCTTTCTGGAGGGGTCAGATGGGGGCCGATCCCTTCTTCCAGCCCCTGTGGGGGGTGAGGGGGGGGGTGACAGGGGGCGGCGACACGATGTGAATTCCCCCCCCTTCCTCCCCTTATAGGAAGCGTCCATTTCCCCTCCCCCTTCTCTGTCGCTTCCACCGCGCGTCTGGCGCGGAGCGATGACGTCATGCAGAAATTGGGCGTGTCTTGTAATGGCTCCGCCCCTCCGCGCGCGGCGCTTGGCCACGTGGGAGCCGCGCGCCGCTTTGCCGACGTGTCCCTGGCACCGCGTGCCCCGGAAGTCCCGCCCTCCACCAGTGGGCGGGGCGTCAGCCTAAGGGGAGGGGCTTCTCGTGACGTCACCCAGCACAGCCAGTAGGGGCGGGGCGAGCGGCGGATCCGCTCTCCCATTGGCCGACGGCGAGGCGGAGGGGCGGGAGATCGGCGCTGACCACGCCCCCTTTTCCCGCCCTCCGCTCCGCCCCGCCCCGCTGTCCCTTCCGCGCTCCGGCCCCGCTCGGCCCCGTGCGCGTTATGGCTTCGGTGGCGAACCCCGGGCAGGGCGGCTCCGCGCCGCCCCTCGCTGTACAACGCGGTATCGTTAAGATGGTAAGGACTGCGAACCGGGAACGGCAGGTCGAGCACCGGAAAGGGCAGCGTTCCGGGGTTATGGCAAGCGGAGGGGTTTCGTGCCCACCGGACCGCATGGGGACACGTGTGGGGGGCTCGTGGCGTGGGGCTGCGTGGCTGTGTTGCGACACGGGGGTGGTGGTCCCAAAGCGCTGGGACACGTGGCGGCCCTATGGCACGGTGGCGGTGGCCCCGTGACACTGGGGCATGCGGTGGCCCCATGGGATGGGGACACGTGGTGGTCTCATGGCATGGGGTTGCATGGCTGACTTATGACACACTGGTGGTTGCCCCATGGCACTGGGACGCATGGTGGCCCTATAGGACGATGGTGGTGGCACTGTGGCATGGGGACACATGGTGGCCCCATAGCATGTTGGTGGTGGCCCCATGGCACAGGGATGTGTGGTGGCCCCGTGACACTGGGACACATGGTGGCCCCATGGCATGGGGGTATGTGTTGGTCTCATGGCATGGGGTTGCATGGTTGACTTATGACAGAGTGGTGGTTGCCCCATGGCACTGGGATGCATGGTGGCCCTATAGGATGATGGTGGTGGCATTGTGGCATGGGGACACATGGTGGCCCCATGCCATGTTGGTGGTGGCCCCATTGCACAGGGATGTGTGGTGGCACCATGACTCTGGGACACATGGTGGCCTGATGACATTGGGATACGTGTTGGTCTGATGGCATGGGGTTGCATGGTTGACTTATGACCCAGTGGTGGTTGCCCCATGGCAGTGGGACGCATGGTGGCCCTATAGGACGATGGTGGTGGCACTGTGGCATGGGGACACGTGGTGGCCCCATAACATGTTGGTGGTGGCCCCATGGCACGGGGGTTGCCATGTGATACAATGGTGGTGGCATTGTGGCAGTGGGATATGTGATGACCCCATGGCATGGGGACACGTGTTGGTCTGATGGCATGGGGTTGCATGGTTGACTTATGACCCAGTGGTGATTGCCCCATGGCTCTGGGATGCATGGTAGCCCTATAGGATGATGGTGGTGGCATTGTGGCATGGGGACACATGGTGGCCCCATAGCATGTTGGTGGTGGCCCCATGTCACAGGGATGTGTGGTGGCCCCGTGACACTGGGACACATGGTTGCCCCATGGCATGGGGATACGTGTTGGTCTCATGGCATGGGGTTGCATGGTTGACTTATGACCCAGTGGTGGTTGCCCCATGGCAGTGGGACGCATGGTGGCCCTATAGGACAGTGGTGGTGGCACTGTGGCGTGGGTACACATGGTGGCCCCATAACATGATGGTGGTTGCCCCATGGCATGGAGACACGTGGTGGCCCTGTGCCATGTTGGTGGTGGCCCCATGGCACAGCGATGTGCGGTGGCCCTATGGCGTGGGGACATGTGGTGGCCCCATGCCATGTTGGTGGTGGCCCCATTGCACAGGGATGCGTGGTGGCCCCATGACACTGGGACACATGGTGGCTCCATGACACTGGGATATGTGGTGACCCCGTGGCATGGGGACACGTGTTGGTCTGATGGCATGGGGTTGCATGGTTGACTTATGGCCCAGTGGTGGTTGCCCCATGGCTCTGGGATGCATGGTGGCCCTATAGGATGATGGTGGTGGCATTGTGGCATGGGGACATGTGGTGGTCTTGTGTCATGTTGGTGGTGGCCCCATGGCGTGGGGACATGTGGTGGCCCCATAGCATGTTGGTGGTGGCCCCATTGCACAGGGATGTGTGGTGGCACCGTGACTCTGGGACACATGGTGGCCTGATGACATTGGGATACGTGTTGGTCTGATGGCATGGGGTTGCATGGTTGACTTATGACCCAGTGGTGGTTGCCCCATGGCACTGGGATGCATGGTGGCCCTATAGGATGATGGTGGTGGCATTGTGGCATGGGGACACATGGTGGCCCCATAACATGATGGTGGTGGCCCCATAACATGATGGTGGTGGCCCCATGGCATGGAGACACGTGGTGGCCCTGTGGCATGTTGGTGGTGGCCCCATGGCATGGGGTTGCATGGTTGACTTGTGACACAGTGGTGGTTGCCTCATGGCACTGGGACGCATGGTGGCCCTATAGGACAATGGTGGTGGCACTGTGGCATGGGGACACGTGGTGGCCCTGTGCCATGTTGACGGTGGCCCCATGCACAGGGGTTGCCATGTGATACAATGGTGGTGGCATTGTGGCACTGGGATATGTGGTGACCCCATGGCATGGGGACACGTGTTGGTCTGATGGCATGGGGTTGCATGGTTGACTTATGACACAGTGTTGGTTGCCCCATGGCACTGGGATGTGTGGTGGCCCTGTGACACTGGGACACATGGTGGCCCCATGGCATGGGGGTATGTGTTGGTCTGATGGCATGGGGTTGCATGGTTGACTTATGACCCAGTGGTGGTTGCCCCATGGCACTGGGATGCATGGTGGCCCTATAGGATGATGGTGGTGGCACAGTGGCATGGGGACATGAGGTGGCCCTGTGCCATGTTGGTGGTGGCCCCGTGACACTGGGACACATGGCATGGGGGTACGTGTTGGTCTCATGGTATGGGGTTGCATGGTTGACTTATGACCCAGTGGTGGTTGCCCCATGGCACTGGGACGCATGGTGGCCCTATAGGATGATGGTGGTGGCACTGTGGCATGGGGACATGTGGTGACCCCATAGCATGTTGGTGGTGGCCCCATGGCATGGAGACACGTGGTGGCCCTGTGCCATGTTGGTGATGGCCCCATGGCACGGGGGTTGCCATGTGATACAATGGAGGTGGCACCATGGCACTGGGATATGTGGTGACCCCATGGCATGGGGACACGTGTTGGTCTGATGGCATGGGGTTGCATGGTTGACTTATGACACAGTGGTGGTTGCCCCATGGCTCTGGGATGCATGGTGGCCCTATAGGATGATGGTGGTGGCATTGTGGCATGGGGACACATGGTGGCCCCATGCCATGTTGGTGGTGGCCCCATGGCACAGGGATGCGTGGTGGCCCCGTGACACTGGGACACATGGTGGCCCCATGGCATGGGGACATGTGTTGGTCTCATGGCATAGGGTTGCATGGTTGACTTATGACCCAGTGGTGGTTGCCCCATGGCACTGGGATGCATGGTGGCCCTATAGGACGATGGTGGTGGCACTGTGGCATTGGGACATATGGTGACCCCATAGCATGTTGGTGGTGGCCCCATGGCGTGGGGACGCGTGGTGGCCCCATAGCATGTTGGTGGTGACCCCATGGCATGGGGACATGTGGTGGCCCCATAGCATGTTGGTGGTGGCCCCATGTCGTGGGGACATGTGGTGGCCCCATTGCGTGTTGGTGGTGGCCCCATGGCGTGGGGACATGTGGTGGCCCCATAGCATGTTGGTGGTGATCCCATGGCGTGGGGACACGTGTTGGCCCCATAGCATGTTGGTGGTGGCCCCATGGCATGGGGACATGTAGTGGCCCTGTGCCATGCTGGTGGTGGCCCCGTGGCATGGGGATGCATGGCGTCTCCACGGCTTGATAGTGGTGTCCCCATGGCATGGGGACTTGTGGTGGCCCCATGGCTTGGTGGTGGTGGCCCCATAGCATGGGGACACGGTCATGGCGGCCCCAAAAAAGAGTGTATGGTCATCCTATGGCATGGGGGTGGTGGCCCCGTGGCGTGGGGTCATGGGGACACGTGGTGGCCCTGTGGCACGGGGCTGATGCCTGCATGGCTGCAGGGATCTATGGGGGCCCTGTGGGGGCCCTATGGGATGTGCGGTGGCCCCATGGCGTGTTGGTGGTGGCCCCATGGCCTGGGGACATGTGGTGGCCTGTGGGGTTGGTGGCTTCGTAAGTGGGGACTCTTGGTGGCCCTACAACACACAGGCACGGGAATGGGCACAGGGGTGACGGTGACCCCATGCCGTGGGTCCTCCATGGCCGTGGGGATGTGTGGTGACCCCAAACCATGGGGCCACCACCATTGTGCTATGGGGCCACCACGTGTCCCCTCCTCTCCACCCCCTGTCCTTTTGGGGTCTTTCCTGCTCCCTGGGGTCCCTTAGTGCCACCGGAAGGTTTTGCTAATGAGCTCCTGTTGCTAATTGGCTCCAACAGCCTCCTCCCCGTCTGACTCCGCTGCTTTATAAATTAAAGACTGAGGTTAATTAACAGCGAGGAATCCTTGGAGTCCTTAAGGACTGAGCTCTGCAGTGCCCTGGGCTGCAGGCGTTGTGTCCCACTGGGTGCGTGGGGCGATGGGACCCCGCTGTGGGCGGGGGACGACCCCATGGGCTCTGTGTGGGTCTGGGGTCCCCCCTTGGCATTTGGGGGGGGGGTCTTCTCCATTCTGTGCTCTGGGGGGGTTTGCAGTGGGAGGTGGGGGGCTGGAAGTGCAAGAATGGAGCCCCGCTCCCCAGGCCCAATGCGTGGGCATCGCCCCACGTGCCGCAGGGCTGGATGGGGAAAGGGAGGGAGGGAGGGATAGGGGGTGAAGGGAAGGGGGGGGAGAGGGGAGGGGATGAGAGGAGAGGAGAGGAGAATGGGGGGAAAGGAGAGGAGAGGAGAGGAGAGGAGAGGAGAGGAGAGGAGAGGAGAGGAGAGGAGAGGAGAAAGGGAAGGGAAGGAGAGGAGAGGAGAGGAGAGGAGAGGAGAGGAGAGGAGAAAGGGAAGGGAAGGAGAGGAGGGGAGACGAGAGGAGAGGGGAAAGGGAAGGAGAGGAGAAAGGGAAGGGAAGGAGAGGAAAGGAGAGAAGAAAGGAAAGGGAAGGAGACGAGAGGAGGGGAGATGAGAGGAGAGGAAGGGAGAGGAGAGGAGAGGAGGGGAGAGGAGAGGAGAGGAGAAAGGGAAGGGGAGGAGAGGAGAGGAGAAAGGGAAGGGGAGGAGAGGAGAGGAGAGCAGAAAGGGAAGGGAAGGAGAGGAGAGGAGAGGAGAAAGGGAAGGGGAGGAGAGGAGAGGAGAAAGGGAAGGGGAGGAGAGGAAAGGAGAGGAGAAAGGGAAGGGAAGGAGAGGAGGGGAGACGAGAGGAGAGGGGAAAGGGAAGGAGAGGAGAAAGGGAAGGGAAGGAGAGGAGGGGAGACGAGAGGAGAGGGGAAAGGGAAGGAGAGGAGAAAGGGACGGGAAGGAGAGGAAAGGAGAGAAGAAAGGGAAGGGAAGGAGACGAGAGGAGGGGAGATGAGAGGAGAGGAAGGGAGAGGAGGGGAGAGGAGAGGAGAGGAGAGGAGAAAGGGAAGGGGAGGAGAGGAGAGGAAAGGAGAGCAGAAAGGGAAGGGAAGGAGAGGAGAGGAAAGGAGAGGAGAAAGGGAAGGGGAGGAGAGGAGAGGAGATGAGAAAGGGAAGGAGAGGAGAGGAAAGGAGAGGAGAAAGGGAAGGGAAGGAGAGGAGAGGAGAAGGGGAAGGGAAGGAGAGGAGAGGAGAATGGGGGGAGAGGAGAGGAGAGGAGAGGAGAGGAGAAAGGGAAGGAGAGGAGAGGAAAGGAGAAAGGGAAGGGGAGGAGAAGAGAGGAGAGGGGAGGGGATGAGAGGAGAGGAGAGGAAAGGAGAGGAGAGGAGAGGAGAGAAGAGGGGAAAGGGAAGGAGAGGAGAAAGGGAAGGGAAGGAGATGAGAGGAGGGGAGGGGAGGGGAGAGGAGAGGAGAGGGGAAAGGGAAGCAGGGGAGAGGAGGGGAGGGGAGAGGAGAGGGAAGGGAAGGGAAGGAGAGGAGAGGAGAGGGAAGGGAAGGAGAGGAGAGGGGAGGAGAGGGGAGGGGAGGAGAGGAGAGGAGAGGAGAGGGTGTTGCTGCAGGTGCTTGCAGCTTGCTCCAAGCTTAGGGCCGCTGTCCCTTGCAGGTGCTCTCGGGCTGTGCCATCATCGTCCGGGGGCAGCCCCGTGGAGGACCCCCCCCCGAACGTCAGATCAACCTCAGCAACATCCGTGCAGGCAGCCTGGCACGCCGCGCCGCCGCTGGGCAGCCCGATGCCAGGGATACCCCGGATGAGGTGAGTTCCACTGCCGGTGTTTCTGTGCTCGGTGTCCCTTCTGAGGAGTTGGGGGGGTAGGGGGGGAAGGAGTGCCTTTATGGAGACCCTAGGGACCCCCAGTGGGGGATCCTGGGGACCTTGGGGATGTGGTGGCTTCTGGGGGACTTTGGAGAGCTGGGCTGGGGACCGTGGTGTCCCTTGGGAATGCTGGGGATGTGGTGTCTCCCCAGGGGACCTTGGGGTCACAATGCTTCCTTGGATCCTTTGGGGACCCTGGGGACCCCAGTACGAGGCAGTGGGGACCCTGGGGACTTCACTGGGGAACTCTGGGGACCTGGTGCCTTCGGGGAATCATGGGGATGTGGTTGTTTCTGGGGGACTTTGGAGAGCTGGGAGGGACTGTGGTGTCTCTCTGGGATTATGGGGTCTCCCCCGGAGACCTTGGGGTCCCAGTGCCTTTTTGGGGACCTTGGGGACTCCCACTGGGGTACCTTGGAAGCCCTGGGGACCTTGGGGATGTGGTTGTTTCTGGGGGACTTTGGAGAGCGGGGCTGGGGACCATGGTGTCCCTCTGGGAATGTTGGGGATGTGGTGTCTCCCCAGTGGACCTTGGGGTCCCAGTGCCTTTTTGGAGACCCTGGGTACCCCCAGTGGGTGACCCTGGAGACCATGGGGACCTTGGGGATGTGGTTGTTTCTGGGGGACTTTGGAGAGCTGGGAGGGACTGTGGTGTCTCTCTGGGATTATGGTGTCTCCCGAGGGGCCCTTGGGGTCCCAGTGCCTTTTTGGGGACCTTGGGGACGCCCACTGGGGTACCTTGGAAGCCCTGGGGACCTTGGGGATGTGGTTGTTTCTGGAGGACTTTGGAGAGCTGGGAGGGAGCATGGTGTCCCTCTGGGAATGTTGGGGATGTGGTGTCTTCCCAGTGGATGTTGGGGTCCCAGTGCCTTTTTGGGGACCTTGGGAACCCTGGGGACTCCTAGTGGGGAACCTTGGAGGTCCTGGGGACCTTGGGGATGTGGTTGTTTCTGGGGGACTTTGGAGAGCTGGGCTGGGGACCATGGTGTCGCGTGGGAATGTTGGGGATGTGGTGTCTTCCCAGGGGACCTTGGGGTCCCAGTGCCTTTTTGGAGACCCTGGGACCCCCAGTAGGGGACCCTGGAGACCCCGGGGACCCTGGGGATGTGGTGGCTTCTGGGGAACTTTGGAGAGCTGGGCTGGACTGTGGTGTCTCTCTGGTATTATGGTGTCTCCTCTGGGGACCTTGGGGTCCCAGTGCCTTTTTGGGGACCTTGGGGACGCCCACTGGGGTACCTTGGAAGCCCTGGAGACCTTGGGGATGTGGTTGTTTCTGGAGGACTTTGGAGAGCTGGGAGGGAGCGTGGTGTCCCTCTGGGAATGTTGGGGATGTGGTGTCTCCCCAGGGGACCTTGGGGTCCCAGTGCCTTTTTGGAGACCCTGGGGACCCCGAGTGGGGGACCCTGGGCACCCCATGGGGATGTGGTGGCTTCTTGGGGACTTTGGAGAGCTGGGCTGGACTGTGGTGTCTCTCTGGGATTATGGGGTCTCCCCAGGGGAACTTGGGGTCCCAGTGCCTCCTTGGGGACACCATTATGGGGCAGTGGGGACCCTTGGGACCTGGTGCCTTAGGGGGACCTTGGGGATGTGGTGTCTCCCCAGGGGACCTTGGGGTCCCAGTGCCTTTTTGGAGACCCTGGGGACCCCCAGTGGGGGACTCTGGAGACCCTGGGCACCCCATGGGGATGTGGTGGCTTTTGGGGGGACTTTGGAGAGCTGGGCTGGGGACCGTGGTGTCCCTTGGCAATGCTGGGGATGTGGTGTCTCCCCAGGGACATTGTAGTCCCCTTCCTGGGGACCTTGGGGACTCCCATTGGGGGACCCTGGAGACCCTGGGCACGCAGTGCCTTCAGGAGGGACCCCACTGCGGGACACGGTGCCTTTAGGGGAACTTTGGATGCCCAGTGACCTTGGGGTTGCCCCCTTGGGGACCTTGGGGGCGCAATGTCTTTTTGGGGATTGCTTTTTTGGGGGTGCAAGCTTGGGAAAAGAGCAGTGCTGCTTTTTTGGGGTGCTTCCCGTGGCCCCAGCTTGTCACAGCGGATTTGGGAGCAGCCTTTTGGGACGGCAGAGCTGAGCTTGGGGCCACCCATCCTCCCAGCCCCGGGGGTGGCGAGGAGCGCGCAGTTAATTGCTCTCCCTGGGGAGTTTGTCTTCTGAGCCGTTAAATGTCACTCTTTGGAGACATTATTCCTGTCAAATTTTTTTTGCTAATTGTTTATTAGCACGTCATGTTCTCTCCTCTGGACCCACTTTCTCTCCACCCACCTAAGTGAGGTGGAGCGAAGCTCAGTTTTGTCCCGGCGCTGCTCCAGGCTCCGGAGAGGGGAATGTGGGGTGGGGGAATGGGGAAATGGGGGATGTGGGGTGGGGAAATGGGGATGGGGGGGATGTGAGGTGGGGAAATGTGGATGGGGGGATGTGGGGTGGGGAAATGGGGATGGGGGGATGTGGGGTGGGGAAATGGGGATGTGGGGATGTGGGGTGGGGAAATGGGGATGTGGGGATGTGGGGTGGGGAAATGGGGAAATGGGGGATGTGGGGTGGGGAAATGGGGGATGTGGGGGTGTGAGGATGGGAAATGGGGATGTGAGGATGTGGGGCCGTGGGGTGGGGACTTGGGGACTAGGGGATATGGGGTGGGGAAATGGGGATGGGAAATGGGGATGTGGGGATGGCAAATGGGGACTTGGGGATGTGGGGATGGGAAATGGGGATATGGGGTGGGGATTTGGGGATATGGGAATGTAGGGTGGGAATTTGGGGATGTAGGGATGGGAAATGGGGATGTGGGGTAGGGAAATGGGGATGTGGGGATGGGATTTGGGGATGTGAGGTGGGGAAATGGGGATGGGAAATGGGGACGTGGGGATGGGAAATGCGGATATGGGGATGTGGGGATGGGATTTGGGGATGTGAGGTGGGGAAATGGGGATGGGAAATGGGGACGTGAGGATGGGAAATGCGGATATGGGGATGTGGGACGGGAAATGGGGATGTGGGGATGGGAAATGGGAATGTGGGGTGGGGACCTGGGGATGTGGGGACTGAAAATGGAGATGTGGGGATGTGGGGTAGGGAAATGGGATGTGGAGCTGCAGGGTGGGATGCAGGGTCAGGTTGGAGGGATGGGGACATGGGGTTGGAATGGGGATATGGGGACGTGGGGATGGGAAATGAGGACATGGGGATGGGAAGTGGGGCTGTGGGGTGGGGGTATGGGTATGGGTATGGGGTGGGATGGAGGGTCAGGATGGAGCCATGGGGACATGGGCATGGGATGGGGATGTGGGGATGGGGTCGGATGTAGGGTCAGCATGGGGACGTGGGAATGGGATGGGGATGGGGATGTGGGGATGGGGTGGGATGGAGGGTCAGGATGGAGCCATGGGGACATGGGCATGGGATGGGGATGTGGGGATGCAGGGTGGTATGCGGGGTCAGGATGGAGACATGGGCATGGGATGGTGATGGGGATGTGGGGATAGGGTGGGATGGAGGGTCAGGATGGAGACATGGGGACGTGGGAATGGGATGGGGATGGGGATGTGGGGATGCAGGGTGGGATGGGGACATGGGAATAGGATGGGGATGTGGGGATGCAGGGTGAGATTCAGGGTCAGGATGGAGCCATGGGGGTGTGGACATGGGATGGGGATGTGGGGATAGGATGGGATGGCGGGTCAGGATGGGGACATGGGGTTGTGGGAATGGGGACATGGGGATGGGTTGGGATGAGGGGTCAGGATGTAGGGCTAGGGATGTGGGGATGGGGTGGGGATGTGGGGATGGGATGGGGATGTGGGGATGATATGGAGATGTGGGGGTGGGGTGGGATGCAGGGTCAGGGTGGAGGAATGGGGACATGGGGATGTGAAGATAGGGTGGGATGCAGGGTCAGGATGGAGCCGTGGGTACATGGGCATGGGATGTGGATGTGGGGATGTAGGGTGGGATGGGGACGTGGGGATGGTGTGGAGATGTGGCGATGGGGTGGAGGAATGAGGGCATGGGAATGTGAGGATAGGGTGGATGTAAGGTCAGGATGGAGCCTTGGGGACAGGATGGGGACGTGGCAGCCCCATACTTTCACCCCAGAGCTGCCAAATGACAACCTTCTGCTTTCCTTCCAGCCCTGGGGTTTCCCGGCCCGTGAATTCCTGCGGAAGAAGCTCATTGGGAAGGAGGTGTGCTTCACTGTGGAGTACAAGACCCCCCAGGGCAGGGAATATGGCATGGTGTACCTGGGCAGAGGTGAGCGTGCGGCGGGATGCGTGGATCTGCATTTGGGGTTCCTCCTCCTCACCTTTTCGGTGCGTTTAACCCCAGCGTTTGCTTTGGGTTTGATCCTGACTCTCACCAGAGCTGTGTGTCTCTCTGCACGTTGGTGCAGCGCTCCCCTGGGGGTGTGGGGTCACAGAATGGTTGGGTTGGGGCGTGGGATTGAGGCATGGCTTGGATTGGAAGGGACCTTACAGATCATAGAGACTTAAAATAGTTGGGTTGGGTCAGAAGGGATCTTATAGATGGACCTTATGGATTGCAGAGGCAGAGCACGGGTTGCATTGGAAGGGACCTCATAGATCATGGAGCCATAGAGTGGTTGGGTTGGGTTGGGTTGGGTTGGAGGGGTCCTTATGGATCACAAAGCCAGCAAATGGTTGGATTGGAAAGGATCTTATTGATCACGGAGCCGTAGAATGGTTGGATTGGGTTGGAAGGGACCTCATGGATCACAAAGCCAGCAAATGGTTGGATTGGAAAGGATCTTATTGATCACGGAGCCATAGAGTGGTTGGATTAGAAGGGACTGTGGATTGCAGAGCTGTGGAGTGGTTGGGTTGGGTTGGGTTGAAAGGGACCTTGTAGATCATGGAGCCATGCAGTGGTTGGGTTGGAAGGGATCTTATTGATCAGAGAGCCATGGAATGTTTGGATTGGGTTGGAAGGGATCTCGTAGATCATAGAGTCATCCAGTGGTTGGGTTGGAAAAGACTTCACAGACCCCAGAGCTGCAGAGTGGTTGGTTTGTAAGAGGCCTGGTGGATTGCAGAGCCACAGAGCGATTGGGTTGGATTGGAAGGGACCTCATGGATCACAGAGCAATAGAGTGGTTGGGGTGGAAGGGACTGGATGGATTACAGAACCACCAAATGGTTGGGTTGGAAGGGATCTTATTGATCACAGAGCCGTAGCATGGTTGGATTGGGTTGGGAGGGACCTTAGGGATTGCAGAGCCAGAGCATGGGTTGGTTTGGGTTGGGAGGGACCTCAAGGATGGCAGAACCATAGAGTGGTTGGGTTAGAAGGGACTGTATGGATTGCAGAGCTGTAGAGTGGTTGGGTTGGGTTGGAAGGGATCTTGTAGATCATAGATCCTTAGAGCGGTTGGGTTGGAAGGGGCGTTACGGATTGCAGAGCCACCAAATGTTTGGGTTGGAAGGGATTTTATCAGCCGTGGAGCCGTAGAATGATGGAGTTGCATTGGAAGAGGTTATGGATTACAGAGCCAGAGGATGGGTTGGTTTGGGTTGGAAGGGACCTTGTAGATCACAGCCACAGAGTTGTAGGTTTGGAAGGGACTTTATGGATTGCAGAGCCATATAGCGGTTGGGTTTGAAGGGATCTTATTGGTCATGGAATGGCTAGATTGGATTGGAAAGGATCTTGTAGATCACAGATCCATAGAATGGTTGGGTTGGAAGGGATCCTATTAGTCATGGAGCCATAGAGTGTTTGGGTTGCACAGGAAGGGAGATTCTGGATTACAGAACCAGAGCATGGGTTGGATCGGGTTGGAAAGGTCCTCATAGGTCATAGTCACAGAATGGTTGGGTTGGAAAGGATAGATCCCAGATTCATAGATCCCAGATTCATAGATCCCAGATTCATAGATCCCAGAGCTGTAGAGCGGTTGGTTTGTAAGGTGCCTTGTGGATTGCAGAGCCACAGAGTGGTTGGGTTGGATTGGAAGGGGCCTCATGGATCACAGAACCAAGCAGTGATTGGGTTGGAAGGGATCTTATTGATCATCGAGCCGTAGAACGGTCGGATTGGGTTGGAAGGGATCTTGTAGATCAGAGATGCATGGAGTGGTTGCATTGGAAGGGACGTTATTGCAGAGCCAGATTGTGGGTTGGGTTGGGTTAGAAGGAACTGTGTGGATCCCAGAGCCATGGAGGGTTTGGTTTGGAAGGGACCTCATAGATCGTAGAGCTGTGGGGTGGTTGGGTTGGAAGGGTCCTTGCAGATCACAGAGCCATAGAATTGGTCAGTTGAGCTGGAAGGGTCCTTGCAGATCACAGAGTCATAGAATTGGTCAGTTGGGTTGGAAGGGTCCTTGCAGATCCCAGAGCCACAGAATTGGTCAGTTGGGTTGGTAGAGACCTTACAGATCACAAGAGTGGTTGGGTTGGAAAGGTCCTTACAGATCCCAGAGCCATAGAATTACTCAGTTGGGTTGGAAGGGACCTTATAGATCCCAGAGCCATAGAACTGGTCAGTTGGGTTGGAAGGGTCTTTACAGATCACAGGAGTGGTTGGATTGGAAGGGACCTTACAGATCACAAGAGCGGTTGGGTTGGAAAAGTCCTTACAGATCACAGAGCTATACAGTCGTTGGGTTGGAAGGATCCTTACAGATCACAGGAGTGGTTGGGTTTGAAGGGTTCTTGCAGATCCCAGAGCCATAGAATTGGTCAGTTGGGTTGGAAGGGACCTTACAGATCACAAGTGTGATTGGGTTGGAAGGGTCCTTACAGATCACAGAGCCATACGGTGGTTGGGTTGGAAAGATCCTTGCAGATCACAGACCCATACAGTGGTTGGGTTGGAAGGGTCCTTACAGATCACAAGAGTGGTTGGGTTGGAAGGGTCCATGCAGATCACAGAGCCACAGAATTGGTCATTTGGGTTGGAAGGATCCTTACAGATCCCAGAGCCACAGAATTGGTCAGTTGGGTTGGTAGAGACCTTACAGATCACAAGAGTGGTTGGGTTGGAAAGGTCCTTGCAGATCACAGAGCCATAGAATTGGTCAATTGGGTTGGAAGGGACCTTATAGATCCCAGAGCCATAGAATTGGTCAGTTGGGTTGGAAGGGTCCTTACAGATCACAAGAGTGGTTGGATTGGAAGGGACCTTACAGATCACAGAGCGGTTGGGTTGGAAGGGACCTTACAGATCACAAGTGTGGTTGGGTTGGAAGGGTCCTTGCAGATCACAGAGCCATAGAGTGGTCATTTGGGTTGGAAAGATCCTTGCAGATCACAGAGCCATAGAATTGGTCAGTTGGGTTGGAAGGGTCCTTACAGATCACAGAGCCATAGAATTGGTCAGTTGGGTTGGAAGGGTCCTTACAGATCACAAGAGTGGTTGGATTGGAAGGGACCTTACAGATCACAGAGCGGTTGGGTTGGAAGGGACCTTACAGATCACAAGTGTGGTTGGGTTGGAAGGGTCCTTGCAGATCACAGAGCCATAGAGTGGTCATTTGGGTTGGAAAGATCCTTGCAGATCACAGAGCCATAGAATTGGTCAGTTGGGTTGGAAGGGTCCTTACAGATCACAGAGCCATAGAATTGGTCAGTTGGGTTGGAAGGGTCCTTACAGATCACAAGAGCGGTTGGGTTGGAAGGGTCCTTACAGACCACAGAGCCATAGAGTGGTTGGGTTGGAAAGGTCCTTGCAGATCCCAGAGCCATAGAGTGGTTCAGTTGGGTTGGAAGGGTCCTTACAGATCACAGAGCCACAGAATTGGTCATTTGGTTTGGAAGGGTCCTTACAGATCACAGAGCTATAGAGTTGTTGGGTTGGAAGGATCCTTGCAGATCACAGAGCCATACAGTGGTTGGGTTGGAAGGATCCGGGCAGATCACAGAGCCATAGAATTGGTCATTTGGATTGGAAGGGTCCTTACAGATCACAGAGCTATAGAGTTGTTGGGTTGGAAGGATCCTTGCAGATCACAGAGCCATAGAATTGGTCAGTTGGGTTGGAAGGGTCCTTGCAGATCCCAGAGCCATAGAATTGGTCAGTTGGGTTGGAAGGGACCTTACAGATCACAGAGCCATAGAGCAGTTGGGTTGGAAGTGACCATAAAGGCCATCCAGCCCCAACCCCATACATCCACGGTGCTTCCAAGCACAGGACTGGGTGAGCAGATTTCTCTCTGGGCAACGCTGAGGTGTGAGCACTTGGGTGTGGAAAATGCAGGAGGGCAGGGGTGGGCAGAGCTTGCTGGTCCTGCTCAGCGGTTCAGGTGGTGCTGAGCTGCCCCACAGCATCGCTGGGGGTGGGAATGCATTTTGGAAAGGGTTTTGCTGCTCCATCGGTCTCCTCGCAGCCTTTGCAGCCTCCTCGTCTGCCACGTACAAGGTTTTCTGTGTAGGTGTCATCCTCATTGTTCCATCCCAGCCTGTCACGGCGCTGCGGGGAGAAACGAAGCAGAAAATGCTTCCTGATGAAGTTTGTCAGGGTTGGGAGTGCAATTAACGCGAAAGTGCTGCAGCAGCTTCACCACGCTCCTCCCCCGCTCCCCGCATGGCCCCCCTCCCCAGCACCACAAAACCCTGGTGTTTTTTTTGCCAAGGAAGGCTGTTGTTGTGCTTTGGGGATCCCCCAAACCCGCTTAGAGGACCCCCGAGGAGCTGAGGGAAGTTTCCCATTGCCTGGAACACGGAGAGCCCCGCGGTGCTGGGATGCTGTGGGATGCGTTCCTATGGAAGCAATGCGCCGTGCTGGGGCTCATCCCACTGACGGGTGCACCCCTGAGATCAATGGGGGGAGCCTTCTGCTCCAGCCTTTGTAAGGGGGCAGAGCATCCCCACGACACCCGTCGGCTCTGGGGGAGGAGGGTCAGAGCTTTCCCCTCGTCCTGCGTGGCTGTGGGGTCGTGTTTGGGGATAGCACAGCTGTCAGGCTCTGTGGAGTGGGCCTGGAGGGTCTGCACGGCCCGTTTTGTTGTCTCTAAGCTTATAGGGAGGGACAGGGTGCTCCCCGTGGGGCACTGGGGTGGTGTCACGCAGGTACCCACCCCCCTGCTGCTGAAATTGCCATGCTGAGGGGGGCAGGTGCTCCATAGCAGTGGGTGCAGAGTCTGGACTGCGCTCACACACTTCATCTCCTCGTGGTCAACCCATTCGTGGATGCGTTCCAGGGATGAAATGCATCTTTCCTTGCATGCTGACTGCTCTCCTCTCCTCTCCTTGCAGACACGAGTGGTGAGAACATCGCCGAGTCGCTGGTGGCAGAGGGGCTGGCATCGCGCCGGGAGGGGATCCGCGCCAACAAGTATGTATGAACCCCAGCTTGGTGATGGGGGGGGGCTGTGGGTACCCCGTCCGTGGAGGTGCCTGAGGCCGTGGGTTGGGTTCTGGGCAGCCTGAGGTTGTGGGGGGCACCAAGCCCATGGTGGGGGAGAGGTAAGGGGGGGTCCCTTGGCAACACAAACCATGGTGGGGTTCCATAGTTCAGTGCTCTACAAGGTCCTTTCCAACCCAGCCATTCCATGTCTCTGTGCTCTACAAGGTCCTTTCCAACCCAGCCATTCTATGTCTCTGTGCTCTACAAGGTCCTTTCCAACCCAGCCATTCCATGTCTCTGTGTTCTACAAGGTCCTTTCCAACCCAGCCATTCCATGTCTCTGTGCTCTACAAGGTCCTTTCCAACCCAACCATTCCATGTCTCTGTGCTCTACAAGGTCCTTTCCAACCCAGCCATTCCATGTCTCTGTGCTCTACAAGGTCCTTTCCAACCCAACCATTCCATGTCTCTGTGTTCTACAAGGTCCTTTCCAACCCAGCCATTCCATGTCTCTGTGCTCTACAAGGTCCTTTCCAACCCAGCCATTCCATGTCTCTGTGCTCTACAAGGTCCTTTCCAACCCAGCCATTCTATGTCTCTGTATTCTACAAGGTCCTTTCCAACCCAACCATTCCATGTCTCTGTGCTCTCCAAGGTCCTTTCCAACCCAGCCATTCCATGTCTCTGTATTCTACAAGGTCCTTTCCAACCCAGCCATTCCATGTCTCTGTGCTCTACAAGGTCCTTTCCAACCCAACCATTCCATGTCTCTGTGTTCTACAAGGTCCTTTCCAACCCAACCATTCTATGTCTCTGTGCTCTACAAGGTCCTTTCCAACCCAACCATTCCATGTCTCTGTGTTCTACAAGGTCCTTTCCAACCCAGCCATTCCATGTCTCTGTGCTCTACAAGGTCCTTTCCAACCCAACCATTCCATGTCTCTGTGCTCTACAAGGTCCTTTCCAACCCAGCCATTCCATGTCTCTGTATTCTACAAGGTCCTTTCCAACCCAACCATTCCATGTCTCTGTATTCTACAAGGTCCTTTCCAACCCAGCCATTCCATGTCTCTGTATTCTACAAGGTCCTTTCCAACCCAGTCATGCTACAGCAACCGGTGTTTCTTCCAACTCAACCCAACCATTCCACGTCTCTGTGCTCTGTAAGGTCTCTTCCAACCCAACCATTCTATGATTCTAAGTTCTATAAAGTCCCTTCCATCCCAACCCAACCACTCTATGGCTCTGTGTCCCATAAGGTCCCTTCCAACCCAACCATTCTGTGGTTCTAAGCTCTGTAAGATCCTTTCCATCCCAACCATTCTATGATTCTCAGCTCTGTAATGCTTCTTCCAACTCAACCCAACCACTCTGTGGCTCTGTGCTCCACAAGGTCTCTTCCAACCCAACCATTCTATGATTCTAAGTTCTATAAAGTCCCTTCCATCCCCACCCAACCACTCTATGGCTCTATGTCCCATAAGGTCCCTTCTAGCCCAGCCATTCTGTGTTGCTAAGCTCTATAATGTCTCTTCCAACCCAACCCTAAGCATTCTATGGCTCTGTGATCCATAAGGTCCCTCCCAACACAACCATTCTGTGGTTCTGAGCTTTATAATGTTCCTTCCAACCCAACCCAACCACTCTATGGCTCTGTGTCCCATAAGGTCCCTTCTAGCCCAACCGTGCTGTGGTTCTAAGCTCTGTAAGATCCCTTCCAACTCAACCCCACCATTCTGTGGCTCTGTGCTCCACAAGGTCTCTTCCAACCCAACCATTCTATGCTTCTAAGTTCTATAAAGTCCCTTCCATCCCAACCCAACCACTCTGTGGCTCTGTGTTACATAAGGTCTCTTCCAACACAACCATTCTGTGGTTCTGAGCTTTATAATGTTCCTTCCAACCCAACCCAGCCATTCTATATCCCTATGATCTATAAGGTCCTTTGCAACCCAACCATTCTGTGTTGCTAAGCTCTATAATGTCCCTTCCAACCCAACCCTAAGCATTCTATGGCTCTGTGATCCATAAGGTCCCTTCCAACACAACCATTCTGTGGTTCTGAGCTTTATAATGTTCCTCCCAACCCAACCCAACCCAGCCATTCTATATCCCTATGATCTATAATGTCCCTCCCAACCCAACCATTCTACGATTCTCAGCTCTGTAATGTCCCTTACAACGCAACCCAACCATTCTGTGGGTCTGTGTCCCGTAAGGTCCCTTCCAACCCGACCACTCTGTAGTTCTGAGCTTTATAATGTTCCAACCCAGCCATTCGATATCCCTATGATCTATAAGGTCCTTTCCAACCCAACCATTCTATGATTCTCAGCTCTGTAATGCTTCTTCCAACTCAACCCAACAACTCTGTGGCTCTGTGTCCCATAAGGACCCTTCCAACCCGACCATTCTGTGGTCTGAGCTTTATAATGCTCCTTCCAACCCAACCCAGCCATCCTATGATCTATAAGGTCCTTTGCAACCCAACCATTCCATGATTCTCAGCTCTGTAATGTCCCTTGCAACTCAACCCAACCACTCTGTGGCTCTGTGTCCCATAAGGTCCCTTCCAGCCCAACCATTCTATGGTTCTAAGCTCTGTAAGGTCCCTCCCAACCCATCCATTCCATGATTCTCAGCTCTGTAATGCTTCTTCCAACTCAATCCAACCACTCTGTGGCTCTGTGTCCCATAAGGACCCTTCCAACCCGACCATTCTGTGATTCTGAGCTTTATAATGTTCCAACCCAGCCATTCTATATCCCTATGATCCATAAGGTCCCTCCCAACCCAACCATTCCGTGATTCTCAGCTCTGTAATGTCCCTTACATCCCAACCCAACCACTCTGTGGCTCTGTGTCCCATAAGGTCCCTCCCAACCCATCCATTCTATGATTCTCAGCTCTGTAATGTCCCTTCCAACTCAACCCAACCACTCTGTGGCTCTGTGTCCCATAAGGTCCCTTCCAACCCCACCATTCTGTGGTTCTGAGCTCTGCGATGTCCCTTCCAACCCAACCCAACCATTCTACGTTCCAGTGATCCGCGAGGTCCCTTCCAACCCTGCCTTACCATTTGTGATCCAGAGGGTCCCTCCCAACCCCCCCAACCATTCCCCAGCTCTGTGCTCACTCTACACCATCCCACAGTGATAGCAGTGCTCGGCTGCTCCATCCCCACCCCCCATTGCCCCGTGCTGGGGGTGCAGGACATGCCAACCCCCCCTGGGTCCATAAACACCAGCACTGTAACGCATCCCCATGGAACTCAGCACCCTGCAATTAAACATTGCCTGTAGCAACCTGCTGCTCTGCGTTTGCTCTCCTAATTGCAAGGACGTGTTAATTACCAGCAGCTCCAGGAGGGCTCTGTGCAGGCAGGGGAGGGCTGCGGGCTGCCTGGAGGTGCTGACTGAGCCCCACGTGTGCTGCTGCTCCCCACGTATTTAACACCAGGCCCGTCTGGAGCCAGTGTTCCTCAGCTTGCAGCTTTGCCCTCTTCAGCGGAGCTGAAGAAATCTGAGAGCAGAAATATCCCGAGGTTTTGTTTAATGGAGCGTAACAGCGCTTGGCAGCGCTCCGCTTCACCGCAGCCTTGCTCCCCGGGCTGCCAGCCTGCTGCCTCCTGGTTCCCCAGACCTCACCATGCTCCCAGGCAGCCCTGAGCATCATCCTTGGCTGGGATCCCTGCTGCCAACCCGCTGCTGCCCCTGCTGTCACCCTTCCCTTCGCTCCCTGCTGTCACCTCTTCCCATCTGCGGCGCACGGCAGGCGCCGTGCAGAGGGCGGCGGTGCTCGCGTGGAGGTGGATTTTTGGTTGCTGGAGATTCCCCCTGTGTGCCCACCGGGCTCTGATGCGCGGCACGTTGCTGCTGGCAGCATCACCCATCCCTCACCTGGAGCTCTGGTTGCTGCAGCATCCGGAAAAGCACCTTGAGCAACGGATGCTCCGGCGGCGTCCTGCTTGGCGCTGAGCCGCTCTGTCCGCTTCCCTGCAGCTCCGAGCAGAGCCGGCTGGCAGAGCTGGAGGAGCAAGCCAAGAGTGCCAAGAAAGGCATGTGGAGCGAAGGCACGGGCTCACACACCATCCGTGACCTCAAATACACCATCGAGAACCCACGTCACTTTGTGGATTCCATGCACCAGAAGCCTGTCAACGGTGGGTGAGCCGGAGGGCAGCGCGGCGCTGCGTGTTGGCGACCTGCAGGTTGCATGCAACGCTGCTGGGATTGCCCTGCTCGGGGCCATGGGGTTGTAGGGGGGGGGAGGTGGGCCTGGCTCTGCACCCCCCTCACCGTGGCACCAGCATGGATCTGTGCTCTCACTCTGCAGCCATCATTGAGCACGTGAGGGATGGCAGCGTGGTCAGAGCCCTCCTGCTGCCGGATTACTACCTGGTCACGGTCATGCTGTCGGGGATCAAGGTGAGGTTTGGCTGTTGGTGTGTTGGGCAGGGGGGTCCCTTCCCTCAGGTCTGGGGTGCCTCAAACAGGGCCCTGAGGTCTGGGGTGCCTCAAACAGGTCCCTAAGGTCTGGGGTGCTTCAAACAGGTCCCTAAGGTCTGGGTACCTCAAACAGGTCCCTGAGGTCTGGGGTGCCTCAAACAGGTCCCTAATGTTTGGGGTGCCACAAACAGGTCCCTAAGGTGTGGGTGCCTCAAACAGGTCCCTGAGATCTGGGGTGCCTCAAACAGGTCCCTAAGGTCTGGGTTGCCTCAATCAGGTCCCTGAGGTGTGGGGTGCCCCAAACAGGTCCCTAAGGTCTGGGTGCCTCAAACAGGTCCCTGAGGTCTGGGGTGCCTCAATCAGGTCCCTAAGGTCTGGGCTGCCCCAAACACGTCCCTGAGGTCTGGGATGCCTCAAACAGGTCCCTAATGTTTGGGGTGCCTCAAACAGGTCCCTAAGGTCTGGGGTGCCCCGTGGAATGGGTTTCCTTCCTCCCATCTCTGTGCTTTTGGGTCTGATGCGAGGGGATGTCGCTGCAGGAATGTGGGTGATTCGGGGTTTCTGGGTACCACCATCCTGCTGCCCAAGATCCAGGATATAACTGGACCCCCCATGGGTCCAGGAAGCATCCCCAAGATTGTGAATGTCTCACGTGGATCCCTAAAATGGTGGGGTGCTCCAGAAGGGTTTCCAGGATCTCTGAGGTCTGGGCTGCCCCAGGAGGGTCCCAGAGATCTGGGGTGCCCCCCACGGGTCCCTGAAATGCAGGGTGCCCCCCACAGGGTCACCAAGATTCAGGATGCCCTATGAGGGGTCCCTGAGGTCTGAGGTGACCCAGGAAGCATCTGGAAGATGTGGGGTGCCCCACATGGGTCCCTGAAATGTGGGAGACTCCAGCAGGGACACCAGGGTCCAGGCCTCTCCAAGAGGATCCCTGAGGGTCCCAGAGATTTGGGGTGCCTCACACGGGTCCCTGAAATGCAGGGTGCCCCCAGGAGGGTCACCAAGATGTGGGGCAGCCTAGGATGGTCCCCCAGATACAAGGTGCCCCACGAGGGGGTCCTTGAGGTGTGGGTGCCCCCTTGAGAGTGCTTGGGTTGCCGCAGGAGTGTCCCAGAGATCTGTGGTGCATTAGGAGGGTCTCTGAGATATGGGATGCCCCCCAAGGGTCACTGCAGTCTGGGGTGCCCCAGGAAGGCTTTTCAAAATGTGGGGTGTCCCATATGGGTCCCTAAAATCTGGGGTGCCCCACACGGGTCCCTGAAATGTAGGGTATCCCGGGATGTCCCACAAGTGTCCGTGAAGTTCATGGTACCCCAGGAAGGGTCCTTAAGATATGGGATGCCCCAGGAGGGTCACCAAGGTCCAGGGTTCCCCAGAAGGGTCCCTGATGTCTGGAGGTGCCCCACAGGGGTCCCTGAAATGTGGGGTGTCCCAGGAGGGTCCCCGAAATGCGGGATGTCCCGCAGATGTCTGTGCAGGCCATGGTACCCCAGGAAGGGTCCCTGAGATGTGGGGTGCCCCAGTAGGGTCACCGAGATGCAGGATGCCTTACGAGGGGTCCCTGAGTTTTGGGGTGCCCCGGGAAGCGTCCCCAAGATGTTGAGTGTCCCACATGGGTCCCTGAAATGTGGGGTGCTCCAGGAGGGCTCCCAATGCATCATGAGGGTCTGTGCAGTCCAGGGTGCCCCAGGAAGGGTCCCAGAGATCTGGGGTGCCCCACACGGGTCCCTGAAATGCGGGGTGCCCCCAGGAGGCTCACCAAGATGCAGGATGCCCTATGAGAGGTCCCTGAGGTCTGAGGTGACCCAGGAAGCGTCTTCAAGATGTGAGGTGCCCCACATGGTTGCCTGAAATGTGGAACACTCCAGGTGGGTCGCCAGGGTCCAGGCCTCTCCAAGAGGATCCTTGAGGGTCCCAGAGATTTGGGGTGCCTCACACGGGTCCCTGAAATGTGGGGTGCCCCCCAGAGGGTCACCAAGATGCAGGATGCCCTTTGAGGATTCCCTGAGGTCTGAGGTGACCCAGGAAGCATCTTGAAGATGTGGGGTGCCCCACATGGTTCCCTGAAATGTGGGACACTCCAGGAGGGTCGCCAGGGTCCAGGCCTCTCCAAGAGGATCCTTGAGGGTCCCAGAGATCTGGGGTGCCCCCCACGGGTCTCTGAAATGTGGGGTGCCCCCCAGAGGGTCACCAAGATGCAGGATGCCCTTTGAGGATTCCCTGAGGTCTGAGGTGACCCAGGAAGCATCTTGAAGATGTGGGGTGCCCCACATGGTTCCCTGAAATATGGGGCATTCCACGAGGGACACCAGGGTCCAGGCCTCTCCAAGAGGATCCCTGAGGTCTAGGGTGCCCCCAGGAGGGTCCCAGAGATCTGGGGTTGCCCCCCACGTGTCCCTGAAATGCGGGGTGCCCCCAGGAGGGTCACCAAGATGCAGGGTGCCCTATGAGGGGTCCCTGAGGTATCCCAGGTGGGTCCCAGAGATCCCGACTGCCCTATGAGAGTCCATGGCAGCTGCTGGCCCGTGTGTGGGGGCTCTTGAGGGGTGGAGCATCCCTACCTGGGCTCACTTTTCCTGGGAATGCAGTGGGGATTGAGACCACCAGGAGTGCCTGCGGAGACGCCTTGTCCTCCCCACAGCCCCACTGCTGCAGGGACGTCTTGGAAACGATTCCAGTGTGGAGCAGGCAGCCTTTCTCCTCCCCCTTCCCATCCATTCTCAACCTGTTCTCCTGAACGAGGACCAGACCCGACCCCTTCAGAGCCTCCCAGCGCATCCCCACTGCTGGGCTTGGCTGAGCTCCTGTCCCAATGCCTTTGCGCCACGATGGCATCCCTGTGTGTGGGGGGCAACTTTCCCCACCCCCGGCTGAGGTTTTTGGGCACCCCTCCGTGCCCTTATAACAGTATCCCGTCCCCCCTCCTCCCCCATCAAATCACAGTGCCCCACGTTCAAACGGGAGGCCGATGCCACGGAGGTCCCTGAGCCATTTGCAGCTGAAGCCAAATTCTTCACGGAGTCGCGGCTGCTGCAGAGGGACGTGCAGATCGTGCTGGAGAGCTGCCACAACCAGAACATCCTGGGCACCATCCTGCACCCGGCAAGTGGGGCTGGAGGGAGGGGTGTAATGGGGGTGGGATGGGGAACCCGTAGGGGCTGTTGGTCTGTCCTTGCAGTCCGTGGTACCCCAGGAAGGGTCCCTGAGATGTGGGATGCCCCAGGAAGGTCACCGAGGTCCAGGAGGATCCTTGAGGTCTGAGGTGCCCCACAGGGGTCCCTGAAATATGGAGACCCCTGATGGAGGTGCTGGAGCTGGTTGAGAGGGTGCAGCATCTTGGGATCCCAAAGCTGTAGGTGTTGGAAGGGACTTCTAGAGATCCCCCATCCAATGACCCCAGAAAGCAGTTCCCAGAGCATCAGGCCGCGCCGTTGGCTCGTGATCAATGCGCGGTCAACCGTTGGTGAACTGTTGGCCACCAGGACACCCAGGTCCTCCACAAGGCTCCTTTTAAGCAGCTTTTTGCAATGCAACCTGGGGTCCCGTTGGCTTTCTTGGCCACCAGAACGCACTGCTGGTTCATGGTCAACTGTTCATCAACTCTTGGTCAAGCAGGGCACTGTTGGCCTTCTTGGTCTCCAGGTCACACTGCTGGCTCCTGGTCAACCATCAGTCAACTGTTGGTCAACGGTTGGTCAACCAGGACACCATTGGCCTTCTTGGTCTCCAAGTCACACTGCTGGCTCCTGGTCAACTTTTGGCCAACTGTTGGTCAACCAGGACACCATTGGCCTTCTTGGCCACCAAGTCACACTGCTGGCTTCAGATCAACTGTTGGTCAACCATTGGCCCACTGTTGGTCAACCAGGACACCGTTGGCCTTGACCACCAGGTCACACTTCTGGTTCATGGTCAACTGTTGGTCAACCAGGACACTGTTGTCCTTCTTGGCCTGTAGGGCGCACTGCTGGCTCCTGGTCAACTGTTGGCCAACTGTTGGTCAACCAGGACACCATTGGCCTTCTTGGCCACAAGGGCACGCTGCTGGCTTCAGATCAACTGTTGGTCAACCATTGGCCAACTGTTGGTCAACCAGGACACCCTTGGCCTTCTTGACCACCAGGTCACACTACTGGTTCATGGCCAACTGTTGGTCAACTGTTGGTCAATCAGGACACCATTAGCTTCTTGGCACCAGGGCACACTACTGGTTCATGGCCAACTGTTGGTCAACCAGGACACCATTGTCCTTCTTGGCCTGTAGGGCACACTTCTGTCTCCTGGTCAACTTTTGGCCAACTGTTGGTCCACCAGGACACCGTTGTCCTTCTTGGCCTGTAGGCCACACTGCTGGCTCCTGGTCAACTGTTGGCCAACTGTTGGTCAACCAGGACACTGTTGTCCTTCTTGGCCACCAAGTCACACTGCTGGCTTCAGATCAACTGTTGGTCAACCATTGGCCAACTGTTGGTCAACCAGGACACCATTGGCCTTTTTAGTCTCCAGGTCACACTGCTGGCTCCTGGTCAACTTTTGGCCAGCTGTTGCTCTGCCAGGACACCGTTGGCCTTTGTTGCCACCAGGGCAGACTTAAGGCTCATGGCCAACTGTTGGTCAACTGTTGGTCAACCAGGACACCATTAGCTTCTTGGCCACCAGGGCACACTACTGGTTCAAGGCCAACTGTTGGCCAACTGTTGGTCAACCAGGACACCCTTGGCCTTCTTGACCACCAGGTCACACTACTGGTTCATGGCCAACTGTTGGTCAACTGTTGGTCAATCAGGACACCATTAGCTTCTTGGCACCAGGGCACACTACTGGTTCATGGCCAACTGTTGGTCCACCAGGACGCCGTTGTCCTTCTTGGCCTGTAGGCCACACTGCTGGCTCCTGGTCAACTTTTGGCCAACTGTTGGTCAACCAGGACACCATTGGCCTTCTCGGCCACCAGGGCACACTGCTGGCTTCAGATCAACTGTTGGTCAGCCATTGGCCAACTGTTGGTCAACCAGGACGCCGTTGGCCTTCTTGACCACCACGTCACCCTGCTGGCTCCTGGTCAACTTTTGGTCATCTGTTGGACACCATTGGCCATCTTGGCATCCAGGGCAACCTGTTGTCCAACCGTTGGCCAACTATTGGCCGACTCTCGGCCTGGAGTGATCCCGGTGCGGCCCGCGAGCTGCGTGCGCTGCTCTGATGGCCGTGGGACTGCAGGGTCCCACTGAGGAGCCCCTTTTGGGGTGAGCTCTGCGGGCTGCGTTGGGGCTGTTTGGGGACACGGGAGGCACTGAGCCGTGCTCCCTCCTCTGCAGAACGGCAACATCACTGAGCTGCTGCTGAGGGAGGGCTTTGCCCGCTGCGTGGATTGGTCCATCGCCGTCTACACCCGCGGAGCTGAGAAGCTGCGTGCGGCCGAGAGGTGAGGGGGGGGAGCTCAGGGCAAGGGGGGGTGGGAGGTGGGCAAGGAGAGGTGGGAAGGGAGGGGAAGAAGGGGTGAGAGGGGAGTAAAGAGGGCAGAAAGGGGGGTGGGAAGGGAGCAGGTTTAGGGTAGGGTGGATAGGGAGCAAGTTGTGCGCGGTTTCTGCGGTGCCTCCATCCCCTCTGAGGTCTCCAGGGGTGAATTTTCTCCCTCCAGGTTCGCCAAGGAACGAAAGCTGAGGATCTGGAGGGACTACGTGGCCCCGACCGCCAACCTGGATCAGAAGGACAAGCAGTTCGTAGCCAAGGTGAGCTGAGGGGGGAGAATTGGGGGGAGGGGTGGGATGGGGGCTGTGTCTGTGCCAGCGGAGCAGCGTTGGTGCAGGGTGGGATTATGGGTGCGTGAAGAGTGGAGGACAGCCAGAGTCACTGCGGTGTTCAAAAAGGGCAAGAAGGAAGATCCAGGCAATTATAGGCCAGCTTCACCTCCGTCCATGGAAAGGTGATGGAACAGCTGGTGCTGGATGTCATCTGCAGGCAACTGGGAGAAAAGGGGGTTATCAGGAGCAGTCAGCACGGGTTCACCAGGGGGTGGTCGTGCTTGACCAACCTGGTGGCCTTCTGTGATGTTGTCACATGTTGGGTGGATGGGGGGAGAGCAGTGGATGGGGGGAGAGCAGTGGATGGGGGGGAGCAGTGGATGGGGGGGGAGCAGTGGATGGGGAGGGAGCAGTGGATGGGGGGAGCAGTGGATGGGGGGAGAGCAGTGGATGGGGGGAGAGCAGTGGATGGGGGGAGAGCAGTGGATGGGGGGGGAAGCAGTGGATGGGGGGGGAGAGCAGTGGATGGGGGGGGGAGAGCAGTGGATGGGGTTGAGAACTGGCTGAGTGGCAGAGCACAGAGGGTCGTCATTGACGGTGCAGAGTCTGGTTGGAGGCCTGTGAGCAGTGTTGTCCCCCAGGGGTCGGTGCTGGGTCCTTGTTCAGCATCTTCATCAGTGACCTTGATGAGGGGATGGCGGCCACCCTCAGCAAGTTTGCTGATGATACGAAGCTGGGAGGATTGGCTGAAGGCCGTGCTGCCATTCAGCGAGAGCTGGACAGGCTGGAGAGCTGGGCAGCAAGAAACCGGATGAGGTTCAACAAAAGCAAGTGTGGAATCTTGCATCTGGGGAGGAATAATGGCATGCAGCGGTACAGGATGGGGGATGAGCTGCTGGAGGGGAGCTCTGCACAGAGGGACCTGGGTGTCCTGGTGGACGACAGGTTGCCATGAGCCAGCAGTGTGCCCTGGTGGCCAAGAGGGCCAATGGCATCCTGGGGTGCATTGCAAAGAGCGTGGCCAGCAGGTCGAGGGAGGTGATCCTCCCCCTCTGCTCTGCCCTGGTGAGGCCTCACCTGGAGCACTGCGTCCAGTTCTGGGCTGCCCAGCACAAAACAGACAGGGATCTCTTGGGAAGAGTCCAGCGGAGGGCCACCAAGATGGGGAGGAGCCTGGAGCATCTCTGCTATGAGGAAAGGCTGAGTGAACTGGGTCTGTTCAGCCTTGAGAAAAGAAGACTGAGAGGGGACCTGATGCAGGGTTATGAATACCTGAGGTGTGGGGGGCAGAGTGGTGAGGCCAGGCTCTGTTCAATGGTGCATGGAGGCAGGACGAGGGGAAACGGCCACAAGCTGCAGCAGAGGAAGTTCTGCACCAATGTGTGCAAGGACTTCTTTATGGTGAGGTGACGCAGCGCTGGAACAGGCTGCCAGGGGGGCTGTGGGGTCTCCTGCTCTGCAGGTATTCAAGACCTGCCTGGATGCCGACCTGTGCAACCTGCTATAGAACTGCTTGGGCAGGGGGTTGGACTCCATGAGCTCTGCAGCTCCCTTCCAACCCCTACAGTTCTGTCATGCTGTGATGCTGTGATGCTGTGATGCTGTATTGCGGGCTGCACGTGTGCCAGCGGAGCAGAGTTGGTGCAGGGTGGGATTTTGGGCTGCGTCCGTGCCGGCAGAGCAGCAGCAGCGCTGCAGGTCGGCGTTACGGGGATGCAGGCGGCACGGCGCTGCTCACCGCCAGGTGGCGCTGCTGCCTCGCTGAGCCGCCGGCCTGGGAATGAACCGCAGTGGGGGCGGGGCGGACGGGGGGGGGGGGGGGG
>NW_027638814.1:0-15307 GCF_951394365.1 Tetrao urogallus | reverse complement strand
CCTTTAAGTGGCATCGCCCCTTTAGGTGACATCGCCCCTTTAAGTGACATCACCCCCTTTAGGTGACATCGCCCATTTAAGTGACATTGCCACTTTAAGTGACATCACCCCTTTAAGTGACATCGCCCCTTTAAGTGACATCACCCCTTTAGGTAATATTGCCCCTTTAAGTGACATCACCCCTATGGGTGACATCGCCCCTTTAGGTGACATCGCCCCTTTAAGTGACATCGCCCCCTTTAGGTGACATCGCCCCTTTAAGTGACATCGCCCCTTTAGGTGACGTTGCCCCTTTAAGTGACATCGCCCCCTTTAGGTGACATCGCCCCTTTAGGTGACATCGCCCCTTTAAGTGACATTACCCCTTTAGGTAACATCGCCCCTTTAAGTGACATCACCCCTATGGGTGACATCGCCCCTTTAAGTGACATCGCCCCCTTTAGGTGACATCGCCATCGCCCTGCTCTGTCTGTTGTGCCCCCCCCCACAGCGGCCTGGGTCCCTGTCCCCACTCGCCCCAGCCCCACTTGTGTCCCCCTACGCCATGCTGCTGTTACTCCCCACAGCTGTCCCCATCCCCCACAAGTCTGTCCCCATCACCCATTGGGGTCTCCCCATCACCTATTGTGTCCCCATCACTTGTGGGGCTGTCCTATCACCTATAGGTCCGTCCCCATCACCTGTAGGTCTGTCCCCATCCCACATAGATCCATCCCCATCCCCCATAGCACTGTCCCCATCCCCCATAGGTCCGTCCTCATCACCCATTGGGGTCTCCCTATCACCTATTTCTCTGTCCCCATCCCCCATAGGTCTGTCCCATCCCCTATAGGTCCATCCCCATCCCCCATAGGCCCATCCACATCCCCCATAGGTCTGTCCCCATCCCCCATAGCGCTGTCCCATCACCTGTAGGGCTATCCTCGTCACCCATTGGGGTCTCCCCATCACCTGTGGGGCTGTCCTATCACCTATAGGTCCGTCCCCATCCCCCATAGGGCTGTCCCATCCCCCGTAGCTCTGTCCCCATTCCTCACTCATCTGTCCCCATCCCCCACAGGTCTGTCCCCATCCCCCATAGAGCTGTCCCCATCCCCATTCATCAGTCCTCATCCCCCATAGGGCTGTCCCCTCACCCATTGGGGTCTCCCCATCACCTATTGTGTCCCCATCACTTGTGGGGCTGTCCTATCACCTATAGGTCTGTCCCCATCCCCCATAGGGCTGTCCTATCCCCCCATAGAGCTGTCCCCATCGCCTATAGGTCTGTCCCCATCCCCATTCATCAGTCCCCATCCCCCATAGGGCTGTCCCATCACCTGTAGGGCTATCCCCGTCACCCATTGGGGTCTCCCCATCACCTGTGGGGCTGTCCCATCCCCTATAGGTCCATCCCCATCCCCCATAGGTCTGTCCCCATCACCCATAGTGCTGTCCCCATTCCCCATTCATCTGTCCCCATCCCCCATAGGGCTGTCCCATCCCCTATAGGCCCATCCACATCCCCCATAGGTCTGTCCCCATCCCCCATAGGGCTGTCCCATCCCCCGTAGGTCCGTCCCCATCACCCATTGGGGTCTCCCCATCACCTGTGGGGCTGTCCTATCACCTATAGGTCCGTCCCCATCCCCCTACAGGTCCGTCCCCATCACCCCCTCCTCCAGTTTCTCCTGGGGGTTGGATGGTGGGGTCCCAAACCCATCCACCCCCCCCCCCCCCCCACTTTTGCCTCCCCACAGGACTGCAGCGTGCTGGCCTTCGTGCTGGACCACCTGCTGCCCCACACGCAGAACGCCGAGGACAAGGACACGCCGGCGCTGGCGCGGCTCTTCCTGGCCAGCCTGGCGGCCGCGGGCAGCGGGACGGACGCGCAGGTGGCTCTGGTCAACGAGGTGAAGGCGGCGCTGGGGAGGGCGCTGGCCATGGCCGAGAGCACCGAGAAGCACGCCAGGTATTGGGGGGGGGGGAAAGGGGGGCGCCTGGCTCCCAACGCCCAGCCTGCGGTGTCCCCAAAGCCAGCTGGGTGTCGCCGTGGCCCCATAGGGCGTCCCAGTCCACAGTTGGGTGTCCCCAATACAAGTTGGGTGTCCCCAACATCACTTGGGTGTCACCAAAGCCAGCTGGGTGTCCCCATGGCCCCATAGGGCGTCCCAGTCCACAGTTGGGTGTCCCCAATACAAGTTGGGTGTCCCCAACATCACTTGGGTGTCACCAAAGCCAGCTGGGTGTCCCCATGGCCCCATAGGGCGTCCCAGTCCACAGTTGGGTGTCCCAGTACAAGTTGGGTGTCCCCAACATCACTTGGGTGTCCCCGTGGCCCCATAGGGTGTCCCAGTCCCCATAGGGTGTCCCAATACAAGTTGGGTGTCCCCAACATCACTTGGGTGTCCCCAGTGCCACTTGGGTGTCACCAACGCCAGCTGGGTGTCCCCATGGCCCCATAGGATGTCCCAGTCACCAGCTGGGTGTCCCAATGATCAGTTGGGTGCCCCCAACATCACTTGGGTGTCCCTATGGCCCCATAGGGTGTCCCCAGCGCCACTTGGGTGTCCCCAGTGCCAGCTGGGTGTCCCCATGGCCCCATAGGGTGTCCCAGTCACCACTTGGGTGTCCCAGTGATCACTTGAGTGTCCCCAACACCACTTGGGTGGCCCCATGGCCCCATAGGGTGTCCCCAACATCACTTGGGTGTCCCCATGGCCCCATAGGGTGTCCCAGTCCCCAGTTGGGTGTCCCAATACAAGTTGGGTGTCCCCAACATCACTTGAGTGTCCCCAGAGCCACTTGGGTGTCACCAACATCACTTGGGTGTCACCAAAGCCAGCTGGGTGTCCCTATGGCCCCATAGGACATCCCAGTCACCACTTGGGTGTCCCCAACATCACTTGGGTGTCCCCAGTGCCACTTGGGTGTCACCAACGCCAGCTGGGTGTCCCAGTGATCAGTTGGGTGTCCCCAGTGCCAGCTGGGTGCCCCATGGCCCCATAGGGTGTCCCCAACATCACTTGGGTGTCCCTGTGGCCCCATAGGGCGTCCCAGTCACCACTTGGGTGTCCCAATACAAGTTGGGTGTCCCCAACATCACTTGAGTGTCCCCAACACCAGTTGGGTGCCCCATGGCCCCATAGGGTGTCCCCAACATCACTTGGGTGTCCCAATGATCACTTGGGTGTCCCCATGGCCCCATAGGGCGTCCCAGTCACCACTTGGGTGTCCCCACCACCCCATGGTAACGTCCCCATCCCTCGGCATCTTGGTGTCACCAAACTCATTGCGTGTCGGCTCCATCCTCGTCACCTGTGGAGGTGACTGAGCCCCATAGAAGTGACCCAGCCCCACACAAAGGTGACCCAGCCCCATAGAAATGACCCAGCCCCACAGAAGTGACCCAGCCCCACAGAAGTGACCCAGCCCCATGGAGGTGACCCAGCCCCACTGAGGTGACCCAGCCCCACATGGAGGTGACCCAGCCCCAGCCCCACAGGGGTGACCCAGCCCCACAGAGGTGACCCAGCCCCATTGAGGTGACCCAGCCCCATAGAAATGACCCAGCCACACAGAGGTGACCCAGCCCCACAGAGGTGACCCAGCCACACAGAAGTGACCCAGCCCCACACGGAGGTGACCCAGCCCCACAGGGGTGACCCAGCCCCATGGGGGTGACCCAGCCCCAGCCCCACAGGGTTGACCCAGCCCCACAGAGGTGACCCAGCCCCACAGAAGTGACCCAGCCCCACAGAGGTGACCCAGCCCCACAGAGGTGACCCAGCCACACAGAGGTGACCCAGCCCCACATGGAGGTGACCCAGCCCCAGCCCCACAGGGGTGACCCAGCCACACAGAGGTGACCCAGCCACACAGAGGTGACCCAGCCCCATGGAGGTGACCCAGCCACACAGAAGTGACCCAGCCCCACACGGAGGTGACCCAGCCCCACAGGGGTGACCCAGCCCCATGGGGGTGACCCATCCCCAGCCCCACAGGGTTGACCCAGCCCCACAGAGGTGACCCAGCCCCACATGGAGGTGACCCAGCCCCAGCCCCACAGGGGTGACCCAGCCCCACAGAGGTGACCCAGCCCCATAGAAATGACCCAGCCCCACAGAAGTGACGCAGCCCCACACAGAGGTGACCCAGCCCCACAGGGGTGACCCAGCCCCACAGAGGTGACCCAGCCAAACAGAGGTGACCCAGCCCCATGGAGGTGACCCAGCCCCCACCCCACAGAGGTGACCCAGCCCCACGGGGGTGACCCAGCCCCACACGGAGGTGACGCGTCCCTTTGTCCCCCTGCAGGCTGCAGGCCGTCATGTGCATCATCAGCACCATCATGGAGTCGTGCCCGTCCACCTCCAGCTTCTACAGCAGCGCCACCAAAACCCAACACAACGGCATGAACAACATCATCCGCCTCTTCCTCAAGAAGGGCCTCGTCAACGACCTGGCCAGGGTCCCACACAGCCTCGACCTCTCCAGGTGCGCCCCACAAGTGGGGCTGGGGAGATGTCACAGGCTTGGGGACACATCATGGGGTTGGGGACGTGTGGGGTTGGGGACATGTTGTGGGGTTGGGGATGTGTGGGGTTGGGGACATGTGGGGCTGGGGACATGTGGGGCTGGGGACACATCGTGGGGTTGGGGACATGTTGTGGGGTTGGGGATGTGTGGGGTTGGGGACATGTGGGGTTGGGGACACATCGTGGGGTTGGGGACATGTTGTGGGGTTGGGGACATGTGGGGTTGGGGACATGTGGGGCTGGGGACACATTATAGGGTTGGGGACATGTGGGGTTGGGGACATGTTGTGGGGTTGGGGATGTGTGGGGTTGGGGACATGTGGGGCTGGGGACACATTATAGGGTTGGGGACATGTGGGGTTGGGGACATGTTGTGGGGTTGGGGATGTGTGGGGTTGGGGACATGTGGGGCTGGGGACATGTGGGGTTGGGGACATGTGGGGTTGGGGATGTGTGGGGTTGGGGACATGTTGTGGGGTTGGGGACATGTTGTGGGGCTGGGGACATGTGGGGCTGGGGACACATTATAGGGTTGGGGACGTGTGGGGTTGGGGACATGTTGTGGGGTTGGGGACATGTGGGGCTGGGGATGTGTGGGGTTGGGGATGTGTGGGGCTGGGGACACCCATTCTCGGTCGCCATGTTGGGTATCGCCATTGCTCCGTTGGGTGGATGGCGTTGATGCTGGGATGGTCGCACCGAAACGATGGGGTTTGGGGTTTGGGGTTTGGGGTTTGGGGTTTGGGGCCACCTGGGTGCCACAGAGGGGACATTTGGGGACATCCAGACCCCCGTGTCCCATCCGGTGTCCCCCCCCTTGGTCCCCAACATGGCCAACATGGTGCCATGGCACCAAACACGGCCATTGCTCCGTTGGGTGGATGGCATTGATGCTGGGATGGTTGCACCGAAGTGATGGGGTTTGGGGTTTGGGGTTTGGGGTCACCTGGGTGCCATAAAGGGGACATTTGGGGACAGAAAGACCCCCGTGTCCCATTGGTGTCCCCCCTTGTCCCCAATATGGCCAACATGGTGCCATGGCACCAAACACGGCCATTGCTCCATTGGATGGATGGCGTTGATGTTGGGATGCTCACACCGAAACAATGGGGTTTGGGGTTTGGGGTTTGGGTTTTGGGGTCACCTGGGTGCCACAGAGGGGACATTTGGGGACATCCAGACCCCCGTGTCCCATCGGTGTCCCCAATCCATCCCCAACATGGCCAACATGGTGCCATGGCACCAAACACGGCCATTGCTCCGCTGCATCCATTGGATGGATGGCGTTGATGTTGGGATGGTCGCACCGAAACGATGGGGTTTGGGGTTTGGGGTTTGGGGTTTGGGGTTTGGGGTTTGGGGTCACCTGGGTGCCACAGAGGGGACATTTGGGGACATCCAGACCACCGTGTCCCCCCCTGTGCCCCCTCTTCCCCCAACATGGCCAACATGGTGCCATGACACCAAACACGGCCATTGCTCCATTGGATGGATGGCGTTGATGTTGGGATGGTCGCACCGAAACGATGGGGTTTGGGGTTTGGGGTTTGGGGTTTGGGGCCACCTGGGTGCCATAAAGGGGACATTTGGGGACAGAAAGACCCCCGTGTCCCATCGGTGTCCCCCCCCTGTCCCCCTCCATGGCCAACATGGTGCCATGGCATCAAACACAGCCATTGCTCCATTGGATGGATGGCGTTGATGTTGGGATGCTCGCACTGAAACGATGGGGTTTGGGGTTTGGGGTTTGGGGTCACCTGGGTGCCACAGAGGGGACATTTGGGGACATCCAGACCCCCGTGTCCCATCGGTGTCCCCAATCCATCCCCAACATGGCCAACATGGTGCCATGGCACCAAACACGGCCATTGCTCCATTGGATGGATGGCGTTGATGTTGGGATGGTCGCACCGAAACGATGGGGTTTGGGGTTTGGGGTTTGGGGTTTGGGGTCACCTGGGTGCCACAAAGGGGACATTTGGGGACATCCAGACCCCCGTGTCCCATTGATGTCCCCCCTTGTCCCCAATATGGCCAACATGGTGCCATGGCACCAAACACGGCCATTGCTCCGTTGGGTGGATGGCATTGATGCTGGGATGGTCGCACCGAAACGATGGGGTTTGGGGTTTGGGGTTTGGGGTTTGGGGCCACCTGGGTGCCACAAAGGGGACATTTGGGGACAGCCAGACCCCCATGTCCCATCCGGTGTCCCCAATCCATCCCCAACATGGCCAACATGGTGCCATGACACCAAACACGGCCATTGCTCCGTTGGGTGGATGGCGTTGATGTTGGGATGGTCGCACTGAAATGATGGGGTTTGGGGTTTGGGGTCACCTGGGTGCCACAGAGGGGACATTTGGGGACATCCAGACCCCCGTGTCCCATCGGTGTCCCCCCCCTGTCCCCCTCCATCCCCAACATGGTGCCATGGCACCAAACACGGCCATTGCTCCATTGGATGGATGGCGTTGATGCTGTGATGCTCGCACTGAAGCGATGGGGTTTGGGGTTTGGGGTTTGGGGTTTGGGGCCACCTGGGTGCCACAAAGGGGACATTTGGGGACATCCAGACCCCCGTGTCCCATCAGGTGTCCCCAATCCATCCCCAACATGGCCAACATGGTGCCATGGCACCAAACACGGCCATTGCTCCGTTGGATGGATGGCGTTGATGTTGTGATGCTCGCACTGAAACGATGGGGTTTGGGGTTTGGGGTTTGGGGCCACCTGGGTGCCACAGAGGGGACATTTGGGGACATCCAGACCCCCATGTCCCATCCGGTGTCCCCAATCCATCCCCAACATGGCCAACATGGTGCCATGACACCAAACACGGCCATTGCTCCGTTGGATAAATGGCGTTGATGCTGGGATGGTCGCACTGAAACGATGGGGTTTGGGGTTTGGGTTTTGGGGTCACCTGGGTGCCACAGAGGGGACATTTGGGGACATCCAGACCCCTGTGTCCCATCGGTGTCCCCAATCCATCCCCAACATGGCCAACATGGTGCCATGACACCAAACACGGCCATTGCTCCGTTGGGTGGATGGCGTTGATGTTGGGATGGTCGCACTGAAATGATGGGGTTTGGGGTTTGGGGTCACCTGGGTGCCACAGAGGGGACATTTGGGGACATCCAGACCCCCGTGTCCCATCGGTGTCCCCCCCCTGTCCCCCTCCATCCCCAACATGGTGCCATGGCACCAAACACGGCCATTGCTCCATTGGATGGATGGCGTTGATGCTGTGATGCTCGCACTGAAGCGATGGGGTTTGGGGTTTGGGGTTTGGGGTTTGGGGCCACCTGGGTGCCACAAAGGGGACATTTGGGGACATCCAGACCCCCGTGTCCCCCCCCGTCCCCCTTCTGTCCCCTCCATCCCCAACATGGTGCCATGGCACCAAACACGGCCACTGCTCCTCTGCATCCATTGGGTGGATGGCGTTGATGTTGGGATGCTCGCACCGAAGCGATGGGGTTTGGGGTTTGGGGTTTGGGGTTTGGGGCCACCTGGGTGCCACAGAGGGGACATTTGGGGACATCCAGACCCCCGTGTCCCATCCGGTGTCCCCCCCCTTGGTCCCCAACATGGCCAACATGGTGCCATGGCACCAAACACGGCCATTGCTCCATTGGATGGATGGCGTTGATGCTGGGATGGTTGCACCGAAGTGATGGGGTTTGGGGTTTGGGGTTTGGGGTCACCTGGGTGCCATAAAGGGGACATTTGGGGACAGAAAGACCCCCGTGTCCCATTGGTGTCCCCCCTTGTCCCCAATATGGCCAACATGGTGCCATGGCACCAAACACGGCCATTGCTCCATTGGATGGATGGCGTTGATGTTGGGATGCTCACACCGAAACAATGGGGTTTGGGGTTTGGGGTTTGGGTTTTGGGGTCACCTGGGTGCCACAGAGGGGACATTTGGGGACATCCAGACCCCCGTGTCCCATCGGTGTCCCCAATCCATCCCCAACATGGCCAACATGGTGCCATGGCACCAAACACGGCCATTGCTCCGCTGCATCCATTGGATGGATGGCGTTGATGTTGGGATGGTCGCACCGAAACGATGGGGTTTGGGGTTTGGGGTTTGGGGTTTGGGGTTTGGGGTTTGGGGTCACCTGGGTGCCACAGAGGGGACATTTGGGGACATCCAGACCACCGTGTCCCCCCCTGTGCCCCCTCTTCCCCCAACATGGCCAACATGGTGCCATGACACCAAACACGGCCATTGCTCCATTGGATGGATGGCGTTGATGTTGGGATGGTCGCACCGAAACGATGGGGTTTGGGGTTTGGGGTTTGGGTTTGGGGCCACCTGGGTGCCATAAAGGGGACATTTGGGGACAGAAAGACCCCCGTGTCCCATCGGTGTCCCCCCCCTGTCCCCCTCCATGGCCAACATGGTGCCATGGCATCAAACACAGCCATTGCTCCATTGGATGGATGGCGTTGATGTTGGGATGCTCGCACTGAAACGATGGGGTTTGGGGTTTGGGGTTTGGGGTTTGGGGTTTGGGGTTTGGGGTCACCTGGGTGCCACAGAGGGGACATTTGGGGACATCCAGACCCCCGTGTCCCATCGGTGTCCCCAATCCATCCCCAACATGGCCAACATGGTGCCATGGCACCAAACACGGCCATTGCTCCATTGGATGGATGGCGTTGATGTTGGGATGGTCGCACCGAAACGATGGGTTTGGGGTTTGGGGTTTGGGGTTTGGGGTCACCTGGGTGCCACAAAGGGGACATTTGGGGACATCCAGACCCCCGTGTCCCATTGATGTCCCCCCTTGTCCCCAATATGGCCAACATGGTGCCATGGCACCAAACACGGCCATTGCTCCGTTGGGTGGATGGCATTGATGCTGGGATGGTCGCACCGAAACGATGGGGTTTGGGGTTTGGGGTTTGGGGTTTGGGGCCACCTGGGTGCCACAAAGGGGACATTTGGGGACAGCCAGACCCCCATGTCCCATCCGGTGTCCCCAATCCATCCCCAACATGGCCAACATGGTGCCATGACACCAAACACGGCCATTGCTCCGTTGGGTGGATGGCGTTGATGTTGGGATGGTCGCACTGAAATGATGGGGTTTGGGGTTTGGGGTCACCTGGGTGCCACAGAGGGGACATTTGGGGACATCCAGACCCCCGTGTCCCATCGGTGTCCCCAATCCATCCCCAACATGGCCAACATGGTGCCATGACACCAAACACGGCCATTGCTCCGTTGGGTGGATGGCGTTGATGTTGGGATGGTCGCACTGAAATGATGGGGTTTGGGGTTTGGGGTCACCTGGGTGCCACAGAGGGGACATTTGGGGACATCCAGACCCCCGTGTCCCATCGGTGTCCCCCCCTGTCCCCCTCCATCCCCAACATGGTGCCATGGCACCAAACACGGCCATTGCTCCATTGGATGGATGGCGTTGATGCTGTGATGCTCGCACTGAAGCGATGGGGTTTGGGGTTTGGGGTTTGGGGTTTGGGGCCACCTGGGTGCCACAAAGGGGACATTTGGGGACATCCAGACCCCCGTGTCCCATCAGGTGTCCCCAATCCATCCCCAACATGGCCAACATGGTGCCATGGCACCAAACACGGCCATTGCTCCGTTGGATGGATGGCGTTGATGTTGTGATGGTCGCACTGAAACGATGGGGTTTGGGGTTTGGGGTTTGGGGCCACCTGGGTGCCACAGAGGGGACATTTGGGGACATCCAGACCCCCATGTCCCATCCGGTGTCCCCAATCCATCCCCAACATGGCCAACATGGTGCCATGACACCAAACACGGCCATTGCTCCGTTGGATAAATGGCGTTGATGCTGGGATGGTCGCACTGAAACGATGGGGTTTGGGGTTTGGGTTTTGGGGTCACCTGGGTGCCACAGAGGGGACATTTGGGGACATCCAGACCCCTGTGTCCCATCGGTGTCCCCAATCCATCCCCAACATGGCCAACATGGTGCCATGACACCAAACACGGCCATTGCTCCGTTGGGTGGATGGCGTTGATGTTGGGATGGTCGCACTGAAATGATGGGGTTTGGGGTTTGGGGTCACCTGGGTGCCACAGAGGGGACATTTGGGGACATCCAGACCCCCGTGTCCCATCGGTGTCCCCCCCCTGTCCCCCTCCATCCCCAACATGGTGCCATGGCACCAAACACGGCCATTGCTCCATTGGATGGATGGCGTTGATGCTGTGATGCTCGCACTGAAGCGATGGGGTTTGGGGTTTGGGGTTTGGGGTTTGGGGCCACCTGGGTGCCACAAAGGGGACATTTGGGGACATCCAGACCCCCGTGTCCCCCCCCGTCCCCCTTCTGTCCCCTCCATCCCCAACATGGTGCCATGGCACCAAACACGGCCACTGCTCCTCTGCATCCATTGGGTGGATGGCGTTGATGTTGGGATGCTCGCACCGAAGCGATGGGGTTTGGGGTTTGGGGTTTGGGGTTTGGGGCCACCTGGGTGCCACAGAGGGGACATTTGGGGACATCCAGACCCCCGTGTCCCATCGGTGTCCCCCCCCTGTCCCCCCCTCCAGCCCCAACATGGCCAACACGGTCAACGCGGCGCTGAAGCCCTTGGAGACGCTGTCGCGCATCGTCAACCAGCCCAGCGGCCTCTTTGGCACCAAGGGCTCCTCCAGCAAGAGCAAAGGGGACGGAGGGGGGGGGGCCCGCGACGCCGGCGCGGCCCCCCAGGATGGAGGTACAACACACCCCCCTTCCCCCCACGGCCCCCCACGCGTCGATGTCCCTCCCCATGGCGGTGTCCCCCCCGTATCGCCCTCCCGTGTCCCCAGATCCCCTCTGTGTCCCCTCCGTGTCCCCACATCTGATCCGTGACCCCTCCATGTCCCCAAATCCCTTCTGTGCCCCCCTCCATGTCCCCACATCCCCTGATTCCCCTCCGTGTCCCAAAAACCCCCTGTGTCCCCTCCGTGTCCCCAAATCCCTTCTGTGTCCCCAGCCCCCCACTGTGTCCCTTCTGTCCCCCTCCATGTCCCCAAATCCCTCCATGTCCCCAGATCCCCTCTTTGTCCCCTCCATGTCCCCTAATCCCCTTTGTCCCCTCCATGTCCCCAGATCTGCTCTGCGTCCCCTCTGCGTTCCCCCTATGTCCCCAGATCCCCTCTGTGTCCCTTCCGTGTCCCCAGCCCCCCACTGTGTCCCTTCTGTCCCCCTCCATGTCCCCAGATCTGATCCGTGTCCCCTCCGTGTCCCCAAATCCCTTTTATCCCTTCCACGTCCCCAGATCTGCTCGGTGTCCCCTCTGTGACCCCTCCATGTCCCCAAATCCCTTTCTGTGCCCCCTCCGTGTCCCCAGCTCCCCACTGTGTCCCTTCTGTCCCCCTCCATGTCCCCAAATCCCCTTTGTCCCCTCCACGTCCCCAGATCTGCTCTGCGTCCCCTCCGTGTCCCCAAATCTGTTCCGTGACCCCTCTGTGTCCCCAAATCCCTTTCTGTGCCCCCTCAGTGTCCCCAGCCCCCCACTGTGTCCCTTCTGTCCCCCTCCGTGTCCCCACATCTGATCTGTGACCCCTCCATGTCCCCAAATCCCTTTTGTCCCCTCCACGTCCCCAGATCTGCTCGGTGTCCCCTCTGTGTTCCCCCTGTGTCCCCAGATCCCCTCCATGTCCCCAGATCCCCTCTGTGTCCCCTCCATGTCCCCAAATCTGATCCATGACCCCTCCACGTCCCCAAATCCCCTGTGTCCCCTCCATGTCCCCAAATCCATTCTGTGTCCCCTCCGTGTCCCCAGCCCCCCACTGTGTCCCTTCTGTCCCCCTCCATGTCCCCAGATCTGATCCGTGTCCCCTCCGTGTCCCCAAATCCCTTTTATCCCTTCCATGTCCCCAGATCTGCTCGGTGTCCCCTCTGTGACCCCTCCGTGTCCCCAAATCCCTTTTGTCCCTTCCACGTCTCCAGATCTGCTCTGCATCCCCTCTGTGGTCCCCTCCATGTCCCCAAATCCCTTTCTGTGCCCCCTCCATGTCCCCAGATCCCTTCTGTGTTCCCAAATCCCCTCTGTGGTCCCCTCCATGTCCCCAAACCCCCTTTGTCCCCTCCGTGTCCCCAAATCCCTTTCTGTGCCCCCCTCCGTGTCCCCAGCCCCCCACTGTGTCCCTTCTGTCCCCCTCCATGTCCCCACATCTGATCTGTGACCCCTCCATGTCCCCAAATCCCTTTTGTCCCTTCCACGTCTCCAGATCTGCTCTGCATCCCCTCTGTGTTCCCCCTGTGTCCCCAGATCCCCTCCATGTCCCCAAATCCCCTCCGTGTCCCCAGATCCCCTCTGTGTCCCCCTCCATGTCCCCAAATCTGATCCGTGACCCCTCCGTGTCCCCAAATCCCCTTTGTCCCCTCCACGTCCCCAGATCTGCTCTGCGTCCCCTCTGTGGTCCCCTCCACGTCCCCAGGTCCCCTCCATGTCCTCAGATCCCTTCTGTGACCCCAAATCCCTTCTGTCGTCCCCTCCATGTCCCCTCCACGTCCCCAAATCCCTTTCTGTGCCCCCCTCCGTGTCCCCAGCCCCCCACTGTGTCCCTTCTGTCCCCCTCCGTGTCCCCAAATCCCCTTTGTCCCCTCCATGTCCCCTCCACATCCCCAAATGCCCTGATTCCCCTCTGTGTCCCCAAATCCCTTTCTGTGCCCCCTCCATGTCCCCAGATCCCTTCTGTGTCCCAAAATCCCCTCTGTGGTCCCCTCCATGTCCCCAAACCCCCTTTGTCCCCTCCGTGTCCCCAAATCCATTCTGTGTCCCCTCCGTGTCCCCAGGCCCCCACTGTGTCCCTTCTGTCCCCCTCCATGTCCCCACATCTGATCCGTGACCCCTCCTTGTCCCCAAATCCCCTTTGTCCCCTCCGTCCCCAGATCCCCTCTGTGTCCCCTCCATGTCCCCAAATCCCTTCTGTGCCCCCCTCCGTGTCCCCAAATCCCCTTTGTCCCTTCCACGTCCCCAGATCTGCTCGGTGTCCCCTCTGTGTTCCCCCTGTGTCCCCAAATCCCCTCCGTGTCCCCAAAACCCCCCTGTGTCCCCTCTGTGTCCCCAAATCCCTTTCTGTGTCCCCTCTGTGTCCCCAGCCCCCCACTGTGTCCCTTCTGTCCCCCTCCATGTCCCCAAATCCCCTCCATGTCCCCAGATCCCCTCCATGTCCCCTCCATGTCCCCAAATCTGATCCGTGACCCCTCCGTGTCCCCAAATCCCCTTTGTCCCTTCCACGTCCCCTCCACGTCCCCAGATCTGTTCTGCGTCCCCTCTGTGTTCCCCGTGTCCCCAAATCCCCTCCGTGTCCCCAGACCTCTCCATGTCCCCTCCGTGTCCCCAAATCCCCTTTGTCCCCTCCACGTCCCCAGATCTGCTCTGCATCCCCTCTGTGGTCCCCTCCACGTCCCCAAACCCCCTTTGTCCCCTCCGTGTCCCCAAATCCCTTCTGTGTCCCCTCTGTGTCCCCAGCCCCCCACTGTGTCCCTTCTGTCCCCCTCCATGTCCCCACATCTGATCTGTGACCCCTCCATGTCCCCAAATCCCTTTTGTCCCCTCCACGTCCCCAGATCCCCTCTGTGTCCCCTCCATGTCCCCAAATCTGATCCGTGACCCCTCCACATCCCCAAATCCCCTGTGTCCCCTCCGTGTCCCCAAATCCATTCTGTGTCCCCTCTGTGTCCCCAGCCCCCCACTGTGTCCCTTCTGTCCCCCCCCATGTCCCCAAATCCCCTCTGTGTCCCCTCCATGTCCCCCCCCCCACTACGCCCCTTCTGTGCCCCCCCCACATCCCCAAATCCCTTCTATGTCCCTGTCCCCCCCCCACGTCCCCAAATCCTTTCTGTGCCCCCCCACGTCCCCAAATCCCTTCTGTGCCCCCCCCATGTCCCCAAATCCCTTCTCTGCCCCCCCCCACGTCCCCACATCCCTTCTATGTCCCCCCCCCACGTCCCCAAATCCCTTCTATGTCCCCCCCCACGTCCCCAAATCCCTTCTGTGTCCCCCCCCCCACATCCCCAAATCCCTTCTATGTCCCCGTCCCCCCCCCACGTCCCCAAATCCCTTCTATGTCCCCCCCATGTCCCCAAATCCCCTCTGCGTCCCCTCCATGCCCCCCCCCACTACGCCCCTTCTGTGCCTCCCCCACGTCCCCAAATCCCTTCTATCCCCCCCCACATCCCCAAATCCCTTCTCTGCCCCCCCCATGTCCCCAAATCCCCTCTGCGCCCCCTCCGTGTCCCCAGCCCCCCACTGTGTCCCTTCTATGTCCCCCCCATGTCCCCAAATCCCCTCCGCGTCCCCTCCGTGTCCCTGTGTCCCCTCCCTCTGTCCCCCCCCTGCCATGACCGCCCCCCAGGTCACCCCCCCCCCTCTCCCCCCACCCCTTATTCACATGTCCCCCCTCCTGTCCCCCCCCCCCCCCCAAATTAGGGGACCCCGGGGACCCCGAGCCCCCCGAGGAGGACGCCGAGGCGGCGCAGGCGGAGGCAGCGGACGGAGACATGGATGGGGAGACGGAGGGCGACACGGTGGTGCTGGCAGGGCAGCCCGAGGGGCTCAGCACCCAGGAGATGCAGGTCGGGACCCCCAGACCCAATTCTCATCATCCCCCCCCCCCTTTTTTTTTTTTCCCCAAACCTCCTATTTTAAACCCCCCCCCCCCAAAAATAAAAAGGTGGAGAACGAACTGGAGGACCTCATCGATGAGCTCCTGGAGCGGGACGGCGCCACCGGCAACAGCACCATCATCGGTGGGAGCCCCCCCCCCCTCCTTCACC